>NW_027526445.1:31488283-31523529 GCF_048455015.1 Haemaphysalis longicornis
CTGTAGAGTGGTTTAGTGAGATGAGTGAATGAACTAATGGGAATTAGTGGGACTGCGGTGTTGATTAATATGGATTAGAGGAATTAGTGGGTCAGTTAAGGCGGATTAGAGGGTTGGATCAAACATGATAGATTAGGGGTCCTTGACATTTGTAAATTTTGCAGCGTTCTCTTTCTCGACCAATCAGGAAATTTAGTTACGCACAAAATAGCCGGAAAGTTATGTGTCGACCACCTGAATGCTATAAAAGGCCTTTTTTAAGCACGTATTACGCTCTTATGTTATTTCTCGCGTAAGATTTACATCTCGCAATGAAATTAAAAACTAATTCCCTAATGCATGTCTTATATTCACCAAAAGGTTCTCAAAATGTGTATATATATGAGGTAAGACTAGGAAGCAACTAAAGTGAGAGAAAAAAAAAAAGGACCGATCAACTGGTTTGATGCGAAAGACACCCGATAGCATTCTCCGATACCTTCTCTTTCTTTGTGCTACCGTTCTGCAGCCTTCCACAGGTGTAGCATCTCAACCCCCGAACACAGCCCCTTCCAAGCTGAGGAAGAGGCGATAGCACGTGCGCTTAGCCAAAGGGCCGCCAAAAGTCTAATAACAGACTTTTATCAGGCGTGGCGCAACTTTGCCAACAGTCTGTTGCATGTTACATCACTTCGAATGAACAAGTAGAGACCACCAACGAGACCAGCCAGGATTGTATGGACAGTGGGCACCAGCTCATACTGGCATCGCCGGCAGACAGGATCACCAACCTCGTGGCTGGACATTTGACCCGCTTAGCCAGCGCTGATGAAGCCGAGCCCGAGCGCATGCATCCTGTATACATTCCAGGAAATTAATTAGCACTATAGGCTCTCCCGTAGAACGTATTCCTTCCCGCACAAATCGCTAGCGAATAGCCAGGAAAGATTATTCCGTGGACTGCGGATTAACACCTTCCCACACATCACCAGTCTTCACCTCTTTGACGGGACACAATTCTCTCCATTTCGTCGCTTCTGTGGGGCGCCTGGGAACCTCATACACACAGTAGGCGGCTGCGACAAGTCCACCCTAGATCCACCCAACCCACACGTTTCCATGGAGATTTGGGAGAAAGCCTTGGCCAGCTCCGGCCTGGAAGATCAGTTTCTCTTGATGGAAACGACTGTCGACTCTACCCCTTGAATGAGGACGCCTCTCTGAAACTTTTCCTCGATTTATTTAAAGTTAATTTTCCCTCTCTCTGCGAGGGATAATTACTGCTGCTTGTGACTTCACTCAGCTATTATCTTTCGTAGAGCCCAACCGCTCACCTTTCGCTGAAGTGCCATTTAGCAAGTTCCCATCTCCGGCGGTTCCCTATGCAATGCCGTCGTGTACACGGCGTCCAATGAGTCATTGTAGCCGTTCTTTATTTCTGACTGGTACGTTAGCATATGAAAGTTCAGCAGAAGGAAATCGCTTTAAAGGCCACCAGCCACGCTTGACAGTCGGAGGTTGACGCCGACGCGGGTCTGTTTTCGACTTCTAGCAGTGCTAATGATTTCGTGTTAAAGCTAAAGCGCCGTTGAAACAAGGGGTACACGAAAAGCGCAGCTGACCAATCAATTTATTTAAATGCAAAATTATTTGCCTCATTGTGCGAAAGCAGGGGTGCATGCGCGCGTACGTGCCTAGACATTTGGTGGAACCAAAAAAGATGTTGGGCGCTCAGGCTCTCCTGCGCTCCAAAAAGACTTCCCGCTCGCCAGTAAACTACCTGCCTGCCTGGCTGCTGGCCTGGCTGCCGGCGAGGCAGGCGATTCCTGCGAGGATGCGTGATTTCCGGACGAGGGGCGGCCCGCCACGAGACGCCCGGGCGGAGGGTGGAGGAAGCGGAGACGCAAAATACTGTACCATGGCGACACTCCAGGCTACTAAAAAAATTCTGCAGAAATTCAAACAATTATCTACTAATGCGTAGCATTCCTATGCCGCTTGTCCTCAGTGTGAGTTACTACAGCCAATTTTTTGGTTTTTATAAATCCTGTCCGACCAATTATCTTATTTGGTCTAGCGACCGGGAAAACCGGGAAAACCGGGAAAACTCAGGGAATTTTGAGCCACCGGGAAAAGTCAGGAAATTGTGAGGGAATTTTTGAATCAAATAGTACCAGTCAGGGAACACCACTTCGGGGCCTCCCCACACAGTTTTAGAATAGGGGAAACCAGTGTTGGAGGCCCCCAAGAAGTTACCGAACGCAACACGTTCGCGCGCGACGAAAGCGTGAACCGCATGAAATGTTTTCTGGTTTTTATGCAAGCGAAAACGCGTCACGCACGCCTGAGGCGCGCTGACGCCGCGGCGGAAACCAACCGCACGGTGCGTGCCGAGCGGCAGGCGGTGGCAACATGGCGGCAGCACCGGCCGCGGAGTAGTGCGGTAGCTCCAACGGCCACTTCTAACCGCTCTTTAAAATGCTACTCAAGGCGCAAAGGCACTTGCTTGTGCAGGAAAAGGAGCCACCGCAGGCAAGAAACCGTCGACGCGGCCGTAAAAATACCGCGCACAAATCGCGTGCAGAAACTCGCCGTGCGGTTTTCAAGCCGCTGGCTTAGGTTGCTGGGTGCATTTGCGGCCTAGGGACGTGTAGGTGGTGCCCAAATCGCACGCACGGGCTTTTTTTTCAGCGATATTTTTAAAAGGCACCGCTTTTTGGGAGGTAATCTTCAAAGAACTTCCTTTTATGACATCAGGAGCCAGAATTACATAATCAAAAAGGAACATGACATGGTTTAGCGCGAACCCAGTGAACCGCATGGGCGTTTCCTGCTCGCGAAAACGCGCCGCGCACGTCACAGGCGCGCTGACGCTGCCGCGGCACCACCCGCACGCTGCGCGTGGTGCTGCCGGCGGCGGGCAACATGGCGGTGGCTTCGACCGCAAAGTGGTGACGGGAGCTCGAGCGACCGCTTCTAAGCGCTCTCTAAAATGTCGCACAAGGCACGCACGAAGTTGCTTGTGAGGTAAAGGAGCTTATAATGTGGACGAAAACGGTACTATAAGACATCATCCGCGCCGCTACTGAAAGCGCCCATGCAATACCTGCCGAAGTGGTAAGCCATCTCTGGCGGAGCCAGCCGGCTGTCTCGAGAGCTTCGAAACTGCCGCCATTAGGTGCGCGGCTCCCCATTGGCGCAAGTCGTCAGGCTCCTCCCACTGCCGCGCGCGACGCGCTTCATTTTCTGAGCGAGGCAGAAGCTGCCGCGCGCGCGAATCGTCGACGCGGGCGTGAAAAAATCGCACGCGCAACGCCGACGCGCCAGAATCGCGTGCAAAAACGCACCATGTGGTTCACGTTGCATGTCAAGACAGGACAATAAAAAAAGCAAAAGGTGCTTGCTGAAGCGCAACTTGAAGCTTCTATCTCGCAAGATGAAATAAACACTCTGAAACCATAACTGAAGGCAAGCAAACCTCAAACTGAACAAACAAACTGAAGTTAATCAAAATGCATTTTGAGAATTAGGGCACTTGCAACAAATGTTTTTCCCTATGATAGAATGTGTTTTCTCTACGCTTTTTAATGCTTCACGGACCATTTCCACAAAATGGCGCGTGTTGTATCGGTCAAAGAATTTCAACTAAAATGGTTATGGAAAACCTGGAAAAGTCAGGGAAATTGAATTAGGGAATTTTCTAGACACCCTGTATGGAATATTCGCGAAATCTCTATTATTGTGGAAATGCAGGCAGTTATACGGTTTCCCATTTTCCTTAATTGCTTAATATTTTTCTTATTTTATAGTTTTTCAAAATTTCGTTCGACCAATTATTTCCATTTGCGCTATTGTAACGATTACATTTGTAACTCGCGAAATCTGCCTTATTGTGGATATGCAGGGTGTTACGCGGTTTGCCAGTTTCCGCAATTATTTTAGATTTTTTTTTATTTTTTACATTTATAAATTTTGTTCTACTAATTATCTGCATTTACCATATATAACGATTACAGGTGGAAATTTCCCGAAATCCTCATTATTGTGGAAATGCAGGGTATCACACGGTTTGCCAGTTTCGGTGATTACTTTTTTTATTTTTTAGTTTTTCAGAATTTTTTTTTCTGAAAAACGGAGTTTTTCAGAATCTCCATTTACGCTATTACAGCGATTACAGGTGGAACTCCTGCGAAATCGGTATTTTTGTGGAAATGAAGGGGGTTACACGGTCCTTGCTGTGGGCAAAGAATGGTACGCATTAAAACGATTGTGGACGGACAGGTCGTCTGCTTAGTAGGACGGGGCAATAGGCAGTCTGAAGGAAGGCTGCCCATTACCAGAAGATTCTGGCGAAGATGCACCGAGGGGGAGGCGTCGGAGGCACCGGTGTGCTGCCCACTGGCCAGGAGGCTACATGTTTGCCTTCCAGAAGACTGCGGCGAGAACGCATTATTTGGAAACGATGTGCGGCCCGTCACTTGTCGGCGAAGGGAGTGGATCACATGGCTGCACAGCGGCTACGTAGAGCCATGCGTTAGAGCGCAGCCCTTAAGCACCCGCTCCTCTGGTTTCGCGTAGTCCCTCAGCGTTGGACTCGTTGTAACCGAGAGAACGAAGACGCCACTGAAGATAGAGCTGGCAGGAAAACGGAGGTTGCAAGTATGACGAAAGTGTAAGAGGGAGGGCGTAATTCCGTGACCGTGCGAGACGTGCTTCACAGTGGCGACCCCTTACGAGATAACGACAGAGTATGCCGCGCGCCGTCGTGCATTAGCTGATGACGCGATCACTTTCTGAGGCACAGCATCTATGAGCCGTCGCCGAGAAGACTACAGTTCGCGCTGCACTCAAATTTCGCATTAGCGAGTGTCGTAATCGTCCGTCATTTTCTTCCACAAGAAAACAACTGCTAGGTATAAAACTGCAGTGTTATGATCCAAAAATGAACTAAATTAAATTATAAAAATGAAAGAAACTAAATCAATAAAAACAAACTTGCGGCCATAAAAAGCAGGGCTTTCAAATTGATACAAATACGCAGTCTTATGTGTCCGAGCGAATTTTTCATTTCGCTTCAGTTAATGTTGTAATCGTGGACCTACTATAGAAAACATTTTGCAGTACATCTTACAGTTAAAGGAACTCTTCAACACTTTAGATCAACGCTCTCACTCTTATCTTCGCATCTGGAAGCACTGCAAAAATTATAGCTATTGCCAGCACAGAGGATTTGCTCGTCCCAGCAGATACGCCTTCCGTTTCTGCTTCGCTGTTGTGGTTTCATTTTAATGTCGCAACTTAAGGAAAGCCGGCAAATAGCCGCTACATCGCTGTAATGACGTCATTCCAGCGGTAGAAGAACGCCAAGACTGGGGAAGAGAGAAAAATATTTTAAGCAAGTTTGTAAGTATCTGATGGGGACAGAGCAGTACTTTTTGTCTGGGGGACTTTACGACTCCCTGATCTAAGTACTGGATGTGTTGTTTGACTACTTTCTGCAAGCATTCAAGGTTTCGAACAAAGTAGAAAAAAGTGTTGCAGGGTTGCTTATTTGTGGCCAGAACAAAACATTTGCACAAAAAAACCTACATTATGGCTTCGTTTTTGACAAGGAAACCTGACAAGGAAACGAAAACCGAGGAGGAGGAGGAGGAAAACGTTTATTAAGAAAAAGGGAGAGAGGAGGGGGAGATAAAGAGTTAGGAGCGGTGGGTGGCCATCCTATTCCGGTAGGCCGCGCAGGGTCGCCGTCGCCTTCGCCCGAGAACACACAAAAAAAAAATTAACAGAATAAAAAAACACGCTTGCTTTTTTTTTTTCTCCGAACCCGTTCGAACCCGTTTGAACCGGTTCAAACCGGTTCGAACCGGAACGGAATGGTGCGCCGGAACTGAACCCGAACCGAACCCGAAAGGCTTGAACCCGAACCCGAACCGAACCCGAAAAAATTCCGGTTCGACACCCTGCTCACTACCACCGATTTTCCTTTGGCAAGTTGCGCAATGGATAGGTAATGGCGTTAGTGCGGTTATCAGAGTATTGCGGAAAATAAACTGAAGCCCGGATGGGTGTGAAAATGCACTGATGAATGCTACAATTCCTAATTAGGAACCCGTTGAAAGAGCGAGGTGCAGTGTTTTCGGTTACGGCGCATTTCTGCTGCGTCTCAGGTAGTGTTCACGTGATCAGTGAACGTGCGGTGCTGTACGCTACTCTGCTTCTACCTCGCAGTTAGCCGCCGCCGCCGGCGAGCATGTCGCAAAGCGTGTTTGAACCTCCCGCGCAAACATCACGTGGTTTGGAAAGCGGAGAATGGAACAGTGGAAGGGGGACGGCGCACCTTCTGGCGACGCGTGAGACGTGGGAGGAAAACGCCTTGAGAGAGATCACGCCGTAGCCGCAAGTGTCGTACTCCACTTCACCCTTCGCTAGACACTTCTCTCCGCTTCCTTTCTTTCGTCGCTCCGACGTTCGCTGACTGAGTTGCGCGGACATAAACAAACGCCGCTCCCCGGGAATCCTGGCCCTAAAACGAGCGGAACCCGCTGTCGCCGTTTCCGCTCAAATTCCACTTCGCCTAGTAGCTGCAATTCCCCCCCCCCCGGTAGAAAAGAACCTTCCCCAGTTGGAACGCCGGCTTGAGGCCATATTTCTTTGTCAGCTTGAAAGGCCTTCCGAGCGACATTTTCGCGGGTGTCTTTCACGTCCAAGTATGCGCTATCACTGGTTGCCGATTTATGCGGGCACGGTTTGCGGGATGAAAAGGGTGGGGGGCGTGCACGCACGGGTAGGTTTCATGCCGCTACCGATGAATTGCCGGTTGTGCTGGTGGGAGTTTTAAATGTCAAAATTACATGGCTCAATGTGGTTAGTCAGCTCTCCTCCTTAATCGAGTTGTTCGGGAGTGGGTCGATGTGTTACACAAAATCTTACACTAACCATGCATGCTTACTAGGGGGAAGGAAAACGAAAAGCCACATGTTTGTACGCGAGAATACAGCTCAAGATCTTCCAGGTTTTCTATAATTATGGGACGGATGCATGCCGTTCGTTTGGAGGACGAAGATCACGAATTTAAGCGTTGGCCAGAACACAAGCGCGAATGTGCGCAAAAACAAAGCAAAGCCGCAGCACTTCTGTTACCCGCTCAAGTTCAGGTGGCCGAGTAGCGGTGAATCCCTCCGAGATGAACAGCAGCTTACCCGCTTGGAACGCCGGCGTGAGCCAATATCACTTCTTCAGAGGGCTTTCAGGGGATATTTTGGACGGCGTCTGTCCTTTCTCAGCACGCGCGCATGACAGGGAGCCGGATTAAGCGGGCGCAGATTGGCAGTAGAGAGAGGTGGGAGGGAGAAGGGGGCGTGCACGCGCAGCTATAGGGCTCATGCGCATACTGATGGATGGCATATCCGTGGAGCTGGTGCGAGGATTAAACGCGGATGGTAAACGGCCCAACGGGACCCTAATTCCTGCACCCTTTTTTCTTCCACCAGTACTCCTTCTCCACCAGTATTCCTTTCCTCCAGAATTCCTCCACCAGTACTCCTTTCATACCTTTATCACATTTTCTTGCACCTCCACCCTCCCCATCAAATCTGTGAATTTCTCCGTCCACCTCCATACCCTCCAATGATAGTCTTATCTGACACTCTCCCTCAAGCACAGCTTTAATCATTTCATGTCCAGCTCCACACCTCTTCATCATGTGGCTCATTCCAATCTATTATATGGCACTCCTCTGATCCCACTATTTTACCTCTCTCCAGACAGAGACACAATTGACGCACATCTGAGTCACAGGTAGATCGGTACAAATGTTTGCGTCTGGTGTACTATTTCAATGTCGCAATAGCGCTGCAAAAAAGGCTCTGGCTGTTTAAGCCTCCTTCGCTGATTGGTGATTAATCCAAACAGGGGAGTTCACAATGACTCAATCAGGAAGAGGTTCACGAGTAATACGTCGAGTAGCCCATGAACGCAGATGAACACAGGTCAAAGCGGTCGTGTTTCCTTCGCCGAGAAAAAAAACTAGCGGATATTCTAACCACTCGAATATGTATTCCCTCCAACACTAGGTAATCTAAACACGGCCAAATGCGAGACAGCAATTAATGGACGCCCAACCACGCATACGAGATAAAACAGCCTTCCTCGTTCCCAAATAACCTCCCACATGGTCCGGACGTCGGGTGTGACGCCATAGGTGATGTTGCGAAAAGGCAAGAAATGCACACTTGAACAGCGGAAACAAACGTGAGCCCATCACCATGGTCAAATCCCCATCACACGCTTTTGAGAGAAGGAACCTCCAGAACAGGACAAAAAAAAAGAAATAAAATCCTTTGCCACCCCCCCCCCCTCCCCATAAACATACACCCTGTCTGCTAAAATTCCTGTGGTAGTTCAGCCGACACTGCGAGAGTGCTCTGAGGTACAGAACTTTGCATAATGCTTGAAAGAACAAGCGAGAAAGCGTTGCAGCAGTCGCCTCGGTTGCAGGGATGCCGCCGTAATAGGTACAGACAGTATGGTGTTGGTTACAGTACAAACAGAAATTCCGAAAGGATTCCTAGCAATAAAACTGCCTTGACGACTCTCGCCGCCTCATTAACCCAACCAGCTCCCAAACAATATCATTCGAATTACTACACAAACTCAGCGCCCTGATGAAGGTACTATCACTATGATAAACACAAAAAGAGACGAAAAGCAACACATTGTAATAATATACAAAATAGATCAAACTAAACTAAGGAGGACCATTGTAACCACTGTCCATCAAATACAGTGTTTTATACTGTGTTTAGAACTTTTCATTCTAACTTAACTTCACCAACACCGACAGGTGCGCAACACGCACTATAGGTTTCAATATTTCAAGACAGCCGCAAGATCTCGAAGCCACACTGTTTAAGGCATGAGGCCTTAGTCGTGAATGAAGAAATGCATTTTTCAGCATGCCCGCTGTCATGAACTCACAAATACACTTTGTTGATTTTGGCCTCCTTAATAGCTTCTTCTGAGTTAAAGCTCGAAGATTGGTGAGGCTTGTGACTCAAGAGTGTTGATGCCCATGGCTACTGGTTATTACGGCTGCTCCATAATATTACGAACGCTTTTTGAAGCTCACATTTACGTTGCGTCAATCCCTGCGACGCCAAATCAATCCCCGAAGTCGAAATGACGGCGGTTTCTCGTAAAGGGCGCAGTATCAGAGAAAGAGGCCTAAAAATTACACCTGTCCTTTGTATCTCAACGCTGTCCGCATAATTTCCGTGGTTGATATGCAGCTACGTCTCGCATTGCCACGCTGAAAATATTTCCTCCGGAAGCTTCAGTGCTATAAACGATGCTCTAACAATGTATTTCAGGACCCGCCGCGGAGGCTCAGGATCTAAGGCGTTGTGGTGCTGAGCCCGAGGGCGTAGGTCAATTACCTGTCACGGCGGCCGCTTATCTGATGGAGCCGAAAAGCAAAGACGCCTATGTGTTCGAGATTTCGGCACACGGTAAAAATCCCCAGGTGGCAGACTTAACCGAGAGCTCTTTACACGGCGCGCCTCCTCGCCCTTCTATCATAGGCAGTAATACCGTCATAATCAGAAAATCAACAATTGATTTTGTTGTTGTCGTTGTTGATCCTTTTCGAGTGGCACATACCCACGTGGGGGATTGGCCAAGAAACAGAGTGGCTTTTTGGGGCTAAAACGCCCACCTCATGGCCCTATATAATCAGCCTGTAGGAATTGGGGAGACGGTTACCGAATTATATATTAAGTCTAAGGAATGAATCAGTGAATGATGTAATTTTTTGGAGAAAAGGCTAAAAAGTTTTGACCGAGTTAGCAGGACGTGCGTCTGGTCTCTGATATGTACGCGTGAATGGCCGCCATAATCCCTCTATGACAAAACCCCAGGGATGTGACCCCGAACGAAAGAAGCACCGGCATCGACAGAGGAAGGCCCATACGTTGAATTGGTCGGCTAGATACCGTTTCCGAATGAAAGAAAAACCGTGGCAGTACAGGAAAAAGTGTTCAATTGTTTCAATTTCACCGCAAGCAACAAAAAAGACCGGAGGAGGTGAGACCAGCGCGATGCAAATAAAAATTAAGCTGCAGTATTCTGCATCTGATACTGGTTAGAATGACCTCACACTGGCGGGACTCGCAAAACCTCGCATTCCAAGTGTGAGCAAGATGGGCATAGTCATCCAAGCCTGTGATAGTACCTTCCTGTGTCATCCCTAGTCGTAGATATCTGCAGAACCTTGCTCGCGCCAGGAGAAATGGGGTAGGGCTGAGGTCTACCGTAGGGCCATCTAAAGCTGAACCGGCGAAATAGTCAGCTGTTTCATTGAGCCATAGGCCCCTGTGCCCTGGGACCCAGATGAGCCGGATGTCGCGTAAATGGGGAGGCACAAGCCGGTTGAAGGTACGGATAAGTAATGATTTTTTTGGTGATGTTAGCGCGGTACAAACCGACAGGGAATCAGAAATAATAGCAATATTTAAATATTGTGGAGGTATTTTTTGAGGCTATAACTATTGCAAAAAACTCAGCTTCGAATATAGAGCAAAATCAGGTAAACGACAAGAAAATGACGAATTAAGTTGTTGACTGAAAATTCCCACGCCCGTCATCTTCGCACGTTGCGATGCATCCGTTGCCACTACCACATGTGAGCGCAAGTTCCCCAGATGATCATCCAGCAAACCCATTAGTATCCGTGTGGATAGCAGTTTGGCGTTATGGGAGAATACCTTACTGAAGGACAGAGGAGCAGGTACGACTTCAGGTAACATCGGAAGAATTTCCGGAAGACTGATGTTGAGCGGTGAAAGCAAGCTTTGGGCATACACACATTGAGGATGATTGTGTCGAGGCCATGGATAGTTAAAAAACAATGCTGTCTGAGCCACCATCAATGACAAAGGTTTGCTCAAAGGAGACTCGAAGATTCCCATATAGCCTGCACTGTTAAAAGTTTAAATCGAGACTCTAAACACGGCGAGCGGGCTTCTAAATACCGAATGTTGTTTGCGACATATCGCGGCCGGCCGAGGCATATTCTCAGTGCTCGTCGCTCCAAAAGAATATTTAAAGGCAGTAAACATAACTCACGTTCAAAGGCGTTGCCCCAGGAGTAAGTGAATGAGAGCTTTAATTTCCACCGTCCTTTATATGGATGAGGGGAAAACGTCTTCGCCTTCTTCTGCCTTTTCTATCATAAAACAAGCACCAAACGTTCAAATATGTCCCTGTAATATGAACAGAACGATTACATTGACATTAGGTTTTTAAACAAATTTGATATCATAAACGAAAAAATACATAATGAAAAACATTCCACTGCATTCCTATCGCAATAAACACATTACTTGAACTTCGCGACGATGGATTGTGAGGCTAGGTGGTCGGGCATCATAAAGGGATAAATAGCGCAAAACGACGACGCGCAATGAAGAGAAGAAATAGAAGCGCTGAAAAACAGCTGTTGTTTTTATTTGCCAGGACGGACTCACAAACCACGACACATCCAAAAACAATGAACGCCAAATATGACGTAAAAACTCCCATCGCGCCTATGTACTACGCTTGTTGCTCCAGCCAACTTTTCCTCTTTTTCTGAGAGCGGAACACATGGCATGCTGACGCTCTTTTCATCAAGACGGTCAATCTTGAGTCCCTAGGTAACCACCGCGTATGCTTGTCCTTTTCTCTAAAATCAGTGAACTCTTCCTGAACAGTGGAACGCGCGCACAATCTTTGCAGTGCGACGCTAGGTGGCCCGAAACAACCATCTTTCCTTCGCGGCAACTATAAAAACTTAGTAAGAAAGATGGTTGTTTCGGGTCTCTTAGCGTCACACTTTAGTTGTGCAATACGACGCTAAGAGGCGGAAGGCTATCGAGGCGCTCGAGTATGCGGGAGGTTATCGAGGCACTAAACATTGATCGTCCTAATGAAAACTGCGTCAGCACGCCATGTTTGCGCCCTAAGAAAAGGAAAAAAAATACATATGGAGCAATTAGCGTGGGAGGCAGGACCCAGATAAGAGTTTGTATGTCATATCTGTGTGACCATGGTATTGGCTATGCCTTGGTTTATGCCTTTCTTAGCGGAATAAAAATCAGTTGTAGGTCACCTCATGTCCTGTCTCTTCTTCCGTGCGTCCCGTTGTCTTTGTGCACTGATAACCCCTTGACACTGAAAATTTGTTAAGTGCTTACTGGGACAGCAAAAATAATTCAGGATGAGACTTACATATAGAGAGATAGAACTTTTTTGAATGCCGCACTGCTAGAAAGTAGGGGTGAGACGGAGGAAGTCACCTGGCCCTTTTCGGCTGATGGCAGATCATGGGACGGTGGGCCCTAGCGGCATCCTCCGTCAGTAGGACGAGTTTTAGGCAACCACAAAATCGAGTTCGGTTTTTGGTATTCAAAATACTAATTGCATCAAGTCCCTATATAATTCGCACCTCTTGGCGACTCAAATTAGGCAAATAACAAAACTTAGACTTTTCACTTATTTTGAGATCTAATTTCCGCGATTTAAAGACTTTAATCTAGGAATTTTAACCAGTCCACGTGTAATTTAGCTGCATAAAAATTAATATAACGTGCATTCTAGGTGTTTTTGCTTACGAAATGAGACATATTCATAAATGGTAACTAAGTTAGAAAAAACTGCAGTAACCAAAAACGCGGGAATTTTCCCCTGGAAAAGATCTGCGACAAAAATTGGTAAGTCCACGGCCCTAAAAAGTTCACGCAGATCATAGTTCGTATCGAAAATTAGGCAGATCCTATCATGGCACGGACCAAATGAGTCGCATCCATTTTCTCAATTGAAGGCGGTTTTGGTGTGACTGTTCGGACTGGTTCGTGAGTGTTTTCCGCAGTCTTTGTTATTTCCTCTTTGTAGCTGGCTTCTCATGAGCTCAGACGGTAATTGAGAGATCGGCGAAAGGTCTGCTCGCGGACTTCGACGACAAATTAAACAGAAGAAGTGAATGAAACAAAACGGAGATTTGTGTGAATCAGTGAGATTATGAATCAGTCATTTCATATCGTCTACCCCCGTCCCTATGGAGTAAATTTGGTCATCCCAATTTTTTATTACCATACTACATGTTTGATACTCAACAAAATAGACCGAGCTTACAAGCACTGGCAAGCACTGGCAAGCACTGATCTAAACAAGCACTGATCTGAGAGCACTGTTCTAAACAACTATACATGTTTTGTAGAAATTCCTATGCTTCACGAAAATAAGATGTTGTTGACCAAGGCGGCATCGAATGTCTATCGCAAATGGCTCCCTCTTCCTGCTCCTCAACATAATCACCTTCATCATTTTCATCAGCCTGTCTATGCCCACTGTAGGGCAAAGGCCTCTCCATAAATATCCTATTACCCGGTCCTGTGCAAACTGCGACCAATTTATCCCAGCAAACTTCTTGACCTCATCTGCCCACCTCACTTTCTCCCGCCCCCAGCTACGCGTTTTTTCTATAGCGATCCACTCTCATACCCTTAATGACTAACGGTTTTCTTACCTTCGCAATACATGCCCTACTCACGCCCATTTCTTCTTAATTTCTACTAATATGCCCTTAAGGCGCGTTTGTTCCCTGACCCACTCCGCTCTTTTCTGATTCCCTATAAGAGCCTAAACAGAATAATTAAAATAATAGGCCATTGTGGGGTTCACCAGAATAACCGAAAAGCGAAAATCAGATTGGATATCTCTTGTTATACAAATCTTTTCACATCAATGTGCATTACAAAAACAGCATCACTGCAGTCAACAACACTGTGACCTGTTCTGTCTTAGCGTGAACGGTGGCGCACGTTGCCTTTAGAACAGCAAGAATTTTATCCAATTTTTAACATTCGCGCAACATAAAAAGGAATATGGTTTTCGTGCCAAGAACGCATTCACAAAAAAGACATTTATAAGAGCGCGTTTGTCATACTAATATCTCTTTTATGAAGTGGTCATTGACGGCTAAACCGAAGTAATTTGGTGGTATACAAACTATACTGTGTCGACAAAATATTTAGGCTATAGCGCACGAGTCTGCAACAAATGATGAACGTTATAAAATATCATCGAACAGACATTTTGCTCATTGATTTGGGTACGTCTAACTATAGGTATTGGAGGTAGGTTGCACAGTCGGAGAAAAGAAGAAAAGCGCAGAAAGGAGGTCTTCGTGTATGCTCGGAGGAAGCATTGAGAATATAGTCAACAACGGCAGAGGCTGTGATAAGAAGGAAGTTTGAATCCCTGCTACGACAAGACGTGGAATATTTCGGCGTGCTGCAACACGCAGACCATACAGAAGAATGGCGCGGAGAATGTGGGTGATACTTGTAGGAGTTTGATATCAAGAACAGGTTGTTAACATGTCAAAACAAGGATAAACGCCACACAAGCAACCAAACAAAAGTGGTAAACAATGTTGAATTACCCTTACGAAAACGGAAGACAAACGTTTTTCACCACGCCTAGGCTCACTCAGCGAGCGCCAATAAAACTCTCCCAAAATAATGAGAAAACAATTTGTTCTTAGACGTAACCAAAAGACCATTAAGAGATAAAGAAGGCGGCCTTCGAGAAACGTTTTGCAATCACGCAAGCAGAAAGTATAGGAGGTATTCGCAAACGAACACCTTCGCTTGGGGCAGTGCTTCCACATCCATGGCTGTCGGATGCCAATCGGTAATGACGAAAACCTTAGTGGAGAGGACCTTAAACACTCAGTCACTATTGCAATTCCGTACTGCGAAATTGTATGGTGTCGTGGTAGAAATTCCAAACCAAAAATACAGCTCTCCTTGAAATTCGGGGCAGCACCGAAGTATTTCGAAATTCTTGTTGTACCCACAACAATCGTCATGACTTTGTTCTTGTAAGCGGCGCAGAACAGGTTGGTGTATATAGCGTTAAACCGATAGTGAAAGGAGAATAAGGGGCTAGCTGCACAAAGGCATGCGCACTTCGGCTCGCAAAACTAGCGGCATGGGACCACAGATTGAGGATATCATTTGCATAACAGGAAGGAGCACAAACGGTCGCTGCGCACTCATCGTGTGTCTATGGTATGAGTTGTTCCTGCCGTGGTGGCTTAGTAGCTAAGGCGTTGTGCTGCTGAGCACGATGACGCCGGTTCGATTCCTACCAGCGGCGGCGGCGTTTCTAATAGAGGCGAAAAGCAAAAACGGCCTCTTGTTCGAGATTTCGGCGCACGTTAAAGTATACAGGTGGTCATAATTAACCCGGGGACCTTCACTAGGGCGTTCGTCTTCTCCTGAGTAGTGTCCGCGCGTTAAACCATGAATTAATCAATCAGTAAATCAATCAATTATTGAATAAATCAATCAGGCAGTTGTCCCTACGCCGAATTTCGCGCCAGCGGGTGATGTTTGGTTGCGGAGACATGTGCCGCCGTTCGCTGTAGGTCTTGCACCGGCTTTGTCGGTGTTCGTGATTGATTAATTGTTGTGTTTATCCCGCTCAAGCTACACTTGCCCCATGAGAGGCGACGTAGTGGAGAGCCCCGGGTTAATTTCGACCAATCGGCTTTTTTAAGGAGCAGTGGAATATCGATGCACGGGCGTTCTCGCGTTTCGCCGCCATCTTAAAAGGAGCCACCATGGCCGGAGTAGCGTCCGCATCCTTGGGCTTACCAACACAACGCAGTAGGCCGTGAGACACCGCGGCGGGTAAACATGCTGTTGTTACTGCAATGGGGACGAGACATTGGCAACGGCGCCCTTAAATATAGAAGTCAGATTACAGCAATCGGAGCGCAAGAACAACAAAACAAGAAGGTATGTAGTTTATGATACAAATGTAGTGTTTGCATATTTAAGAGGTTCTTCTTAATTTCAATCATGCATAGTTGCACTGGAACTTCAGAATGTTGTTTCAAACTGCTAGCAATCGCTAGAACTCCGCCTTTAATGGTGTGGCGGTATTTTCAGTTGTGTCAAAATGTCCATTGAGTTAAAATGTCCATTTCGCGTTCGTTTGAGCCTTGACGTATTTACTATTGCAAGTCCCCTGACAATCTATCTGCCGCGTCAAATCTGGTGTGCTTTCAAACAATGAAGGGTTGCTCGAAACAGACTCTAGAAAATGTACACGAAATCTTCAAAGCTGAGAATTCCGCGCCATGGTTCATTTATATTTTACGCGTTCTTAGCGCGATTATTTGCTTTTACAAATTCTGTTTGGTGTTGCTGAATGCAGCGGTAGTTCACAACGTACAGCTGGCGATTTCCAGCCAATGTGTATTATAGAGTGATTAAACAACTGCAAGAGACGCTTCTGGCACATTTCTTGACGATATTTTCAATCTGAGTTCCAAATGACTTTCAACAACTGATTTTTGATGCAGTGAACAGCCGCTCGCGAACTCTTTTATCAATGAGCAAGTAATGCTCCCATTTATTATGTACCATTTACCATTTAGCACGGAACACTGTGATAATAATATTTATTTCAAGGGGGCCGGCGTTTTTGAAAAACGTGTCCACCTACATTCGCCTCGCTCACCTTATTAATCTGCCGTACTAAAACGAGTAAACAAATGTTTAAACGTCTCAGTTAAGAATATTAAGCTAATTGATTCAGAATCATTTTTATTTCTTTAAACAACGCGTGTATTTGACGTAAAGAAACCATCTCCAGTTTAAAAATTTGTGTTGCGAAAACTATCAAATTTGGCGGAACTGAAACCCAGGCCATCGGTGTAAAAACCCTTGACACGACCTTTGCGCTGCTCAGCCCCAACAAATATCCGTGTTAGCACCTGTTTAGGAATTCTTCCAAGCGATTAACAGATGGTGCTAGTAAGGTTGCTAGGAGTACCAGTCAAACCAACTTCAGGGCGTTTCGACAACTCCGCCATAATTGATGAAAACGGCCTTCAGTGTATCTCTAGGGTAAGAAATAGTGCTGATCCCAAAATAAAAAAAAAATCCCGATAGGAAAATATATTACTTCTTCCCTTTTAATATCTATGACGGGTCAGAAGCAGGGAAGGGCATTCGTTACAATTTTGATTTTTGAGCCATGCTGATTTCGGTCTCTCTTTAGGTAAGAGATTAGAACCTGGCTATACAAGTGATTTGTTTGGTGTAACGCGTGCCAATTAGTAAAGTATTTGCTTTTAAAACAGAATGTACGCTTTTCAACATGCCAGCAGTGTCATCACGCTATCAACACGAAGTGTGAACACGCTAGCGAACTTTAATATTTGTTCTGAAAAAATTGTGTAAGGCTCCTGAAACATTTTCAGACGTTGTACCCCTCACCATCACTTTTTTTTCTGTTTTGACCTCTTTGTGCATTCCGTTTAGCGGAGAATAATTAAACAGGTACTTAATAAAAGTATGGAAAATTTTTTGATTGAAGTCATCGCGAAAAGCCATCACTCGGCTTTCCTTCTCCGACTTCACGTCTGTGCGACCGGCCTCGGCTTTCTAGCGTCTACGCTATTGCATATTAACCGCCATATACGGCGTTGTGCCTATCATTTTCTTTTTATGTACAGTACACACAATCCACACACAAACATTACCGCGACTATCGCAACCACTGATCGCGTTTGGCTCTCCGATTGAAGTTTATCTTCTCATGAACGAGCTCATTCTTTGTCAATTCTAATTGGACCTTCTTCTCCTCGGGTTCATATTTCGTGAAGTACACTGTGCCCTGTGAATTTCGGAACAATCTCTACTTTGAATATGTGTTGAATTCATTTCGTGTGATCACCTTCCTCCTAAGTCGCGGAAAGACACCAGCCCGGCTAGCAGCATCTATTGCATCACCCTCTTCCCATCTAGAGATGTTTTGCGCCGTGGTTTCACTTATCACCCGTTCATCACCTCTTCCTTTTTGACCCTAGCAAATCAAATAATTAACGGAAGCAGGGGAACAACAAGCAAAAAAGCGCCCCCGTGTGCTTTCCCACCAACCTCTCTCACCGTCTTAGGGGATCTATCAAGAGGAAAAGGTGCGATAACCCTTTTTATGACCTCGCCAGTCGATTATTATTCACAAGCCCAGCCGCTAAATCAGACACACCGCCCCCCAACAACCCCCAACTTCCCCACCAACCGATCATGCGCATCGCGAATGCATCCGAACCCACAGCTAACCCGAATTGCGAGCCCAAAGCGGCTAATAAAACTTAACTGCCAACGACATCTGCCTCCAAGGCTAATCATATGCACTGAGAACGCGATATATGCTCAGTACTCAAAATTTACCCAATCTGAAAATGTACTCAAACTCAATATGTACGAGTAACCAAAATGTACTCAAACTAAAAATATAGTGAAAACTCAAACTGCACTCAAACTCAAATTGTACGACTCAAATTGTACTCAAACTCAAAATGTACTCAAAACTCAAAATATACTCAAACTCAAAATGTACTCAAAACTCAAAATGGACTCAGAACACTCTCGGGCTCAGGCCTACTCAAACTCAGCCGGGCTCAAACTCACCGTCCTACACTAGCCTCGCGCTCACTCAAACTCAAACTCACATGGCAGTTTGAGTCCAAATGAGTCTGAGTGAGTGGACTCATGAGTGAGTCTGTCAACCTCTGGTGGACAGTGGTTAATGCTGGAGATGAACGTGTCAGAAAACAGGGTAACGGGAGAGACCGGTGCAAATAAGAAACCGATATCAATAAAGAAGGAAGGGGAATGGCCGAACACCAGGAAAAATGGTGAGCAGGTAGTGGAACGCTGAATTGCTGCATTTTAGGCAAAGGTTACAAACGGAATAATTTGGTCCCAGTTTGTGTTGTCTGGTTTGATATATATAGCATGTCAGGAGAGTAGAGTGAAAGCGTTCAGTGACGCCGTTCATCTGAGGATTTTAGGTACTGGTTGTTTTGTGAACCGTGATTGCCGCTTGAATTACTGCCGAAATTCGGGACAAGAAGGCCTGCTGCGGTCGCTGAAAAGTACGCGCGGTGAACAATGGCGCAAGATAATATTTTGCCGCAAAAAGTCACGATTGTCTGCGTGCCGCCCGAACGTAGACGGGCTGTCTCGGCGTACCTGGTTAGACGATCGACAGCAATCATTTTCCAGCGGTAGCCGTTTGATGTGTTGGGAAGTGGGCCGAAATGTTTAATTCCCCCACTTTCGAAGGGCGCTGAAGGACAAGGTTCCGGTTGTAACAAGCCGGATGGTGGAACCATAGCGCGTTTTCGGTGCTGGCATTTGGTGCATAAAGTAACGTATTTCGCCACGCTTCTCGACATACTAGGGCAAAAAAGGGAGCACAAATTCGGTCGTATGTTTTGTCAAAACCGAGATATGCTGCTGTCAGATCATCGTAAAATGCGTCTAAAACAGCTGTGCGTAGCTCCCGAGACAGGGACCCACCTGTTGCCAGTAGGATGGTGGCTGTAACGGTGCAGAACCCCGTTTTCAAGCCGGAACTTCTGGAGTTGGCGGAGTAACCGGCTGTTGGAGGTCGCGCGGAGCCGTCTGTCCTGTAAACTATTCTTCGACAAAACGTGACGTCGCGCGGTATGGCCGGGAGACTGAATTCATCAACCGTGGAGTTAGCTATGGGTGCCAAGGCTAAAGCAGGCTTGCCTGCCTGCGAGAAGCAGACCGTTGATTGCGATAGCGGACATCGTGAGTGCGGGCATCTGCATCTAATATTTTTTTTGCGCACTTGTACGGGATCGAAAAAATGTACTGCAGTTGACGGGGAACCCAACGGCCTAGGCGGCTGGACAGGTTCTTCAACGTCGACAACCACCACAATGTGTGATGGTGAGTTACGACATTGAAATGTCGACCGTACAAGTAAGGGCGAAACTTTTGGATCGTCTACGCAACAGCAAGCCATTTCTGCTCCGTGACTGTATAGCGCTGGTCTCAGGGACCTGCACGTTGGTGATGTGCGGGGCGAGGCGAGGGCAAAGGATGGGGCGAAGATCAGGTGGAGGAGCGGCCCAGCTATACCATGAGTATGGAATGTGGGATAGAAAAAGGTGTAGAAGAAGAACGTGAGGTAATCTCATGGTGCGGGGACCAGTCCAGTAAGTGCGTGCAACGTCGCGATAGGCACAAGACATGTCACAGTAGGGCGTGCCTTCACGGGTGATTATATAGTTGATAATATATCGATTATATAGTGATTATATATAGTGATTATATACATATTGATCGAATTGCACAAAGGGGATTGGGGTGTTGCCTGACACCGGCGACCATTGCCGGTAATGAACTCCCTCACAAGAGCAGGATTGGCCACCCTGGTGGAGTAACGGCCACAACCTTCCATGAATACGCCAATCAACACACGGCCCTCAGTCCCCAGCGGCTCCGAAGAACTGACCACGGTGGCGGTCAGACCTGTGAGGCAGCAGAGGGTGCTAAGAATCCCTGGATCCGGACAGGCCGCCAATGGAATCTGAACCTGGCAACGTTTAACACGCGAACCTCATCTAGCGAAGCGAGTCTCAAGGTGTTGTTCGAGGAATTAGAGGGCATTAAATGGGATGTAATAGGGCTTAGCGAGGTGAGGGTTGCAGGCGGAGCCTTTACGGTGCTGAAAAATGAACACGTCTTATGTTACCGGGGCGTAAAGGACAGAAGAGAACTGGGAGTGGAATTTCTACTCAATAAAAGCATAACTGGCAACTTAGAAGAATACTATAGCATTAACAAAAGGGCAGCAGGTCTTGTAATTAGGCTCAATAAGAGGTACAAGCTCAAGGTGGTTCAGGGCTACGCGCCCACATCCAGCCAAAACGACCAAGTAGTGGAACGCTTCTATGAAGATGTGGAATCGGCAATGGCTGAAGTAAAAACACAGCATAGCGTAGTTATGGGGGACTTAAATGCTAAAGTAGGCAAGAATCAGGCTGGAGACAACGCAGTTGGGAACTATGGTCTGGGCTGTAGAAAAAGCAGGGGGGACATACTAGTTGAGTTTGCAGAACGGAATAACCTACGCATAATGAATACCTTCTTCTGTAAACGGTAGAGTCGGAAGAGGACCTGGAGGAGCCCGAATGGGGAGCATAAAAAAGAAATAGACTTCATATTATGTGATAAACCTGGCGTCGTGCAGGATGTGGAAGTACTCGGAAGGGTAAGGTGCAGTGACCACCGTTTGGTAAGATCTCAAATTAGGCTAGATTTGAAGAGGGACCGCAATAAGCTAGTACGAATAAGCGGATAATTGATCTAACACTAAGACTTAAAGTAGAAGAATTCAGGATAGCGCTGCAGTACCGATATTCCGCTCTTAACGAGGAAGCTGAGCTTACGACAAAGGAAGCCAGCGACAACCTTACACGTATTATCACGGAGTGTGCAGTAGAAGTCGGGGGCACTATGGCTACACAGGATACTGGCAAACTTTCACAGGAGACGAAAGATCTAATTAGGAAAAGGCAAATCATTGCAATCTCTACCGCAGCTGACAGAATAGAACTAGCGGAGCTTTCAAAGTTTATCAATAAGCGTAAGACAGCTGACATACGGAAGTATAATATGGAGAGGATCGAATACGCTGTAAAGAACGGAGGGAGCCTGAAAGCTGTGAAGAGGCATCTTGGCATGGGGAAAAATCAGATGTATGCACTTAAAGGAGCCATGAAGACAAAATACAAATTGGGTTTATTAGAAAGAATGCTTAGTCCCGATAACAATGATACCAATATCATCGCAATCTTCGAAAAAATAACGGAGATATTAAAGAAAACGTTTGAAGCAGTCGCGACCCCCTAGCCAATTTCCCGCAACTTTTCTATGACGTCACGGAACCTTGTTTGTGCGATTGGCGTCCGCCTAACCGACCTGTCGCGACGACACATGACTGGACGTCTGTAATGGGGCCTCTAGTTCCATTTGACCGCATCACTTGAATGCTAACGTGCACTTAACGCACTGATAATTATGTTTTATTGTTGGCCCGTATGACGTCATTCTTGATCATAACACGTCATTGTGGCGCAAAATTTGAAAGTTTTTAAATACTTTTTGCTTTTTTTTTTCGTTAACTAAACATCTTTTGTGGCTCTAATGGAGCTGAGGGAGATACTGAATCCTCGTTCTTTCAAATTAAACGAAGTTGTATTTTCTCTTCATGGCTCATTTAAAGACTCCGCGCTGTATACCGCTGCCATCCCGCTGTCCTAAAAAAGAAACAAAATTTCGCGCTCAAACTTCGCGCGGCCCGGTCCGATGATTGCAATGTTTTTGCCCACTCAACTCTGTTCTGGCACCATGTTATTTTAGCTGGTTTTGATTCTTCAAATAATGAGCAATGAGGTCCAGTTTTTAGTTCTGCTTCATTACATAGGTGGAATGCACATTTCAAAGCTAGCTTCACTGAACTGCACAAGTGCCCTGCGGTGAGACTATTTTCCGAAGTTCTACAGGGATCTGTACAATAGCTGGGACATCCAGGATAATGCCGAACGTTACAGTAGCTCAGAGGAGATAGACATCCCACCAGTAACGACAGAAGAAGGAAGGAAGGCTTTGAAAGAAATGAAAGGAGGCAAAGCACCTGGTGAGGATCAGATAACAGCAGACCTCTTGAAGGATGGCGGAGAAATTTTACTTGAAAAACTGGCAAAAGTGTATATGCAATGCTTGATGACCGCAATGGTACCGCAATCTTAGAAGAACACGAACAACATCCTAATCCATAAGAAAGGCGACATGAACCACTTGAAAAATTACAGGCCGATCAGCCTACTGTCAGTCGTCTAAACGGTACTTACCAAGGTAATCGCTAACAGAATTTCTGCAATCTTAGATTTCAGTACA
The DNA here is from genome assembly GCF_048455015.1 of Haemaphysalis longicornis. Lineage (NCBI taxonomy): Eukaryota > Metazoa > Arthropoda > Arachnida > Ixodida > Ixodidae > Haemaphysalis > Haemaphysalis longicornis. The sequence goes on from NW_027526445.1 coordinate 31,511,101, forward strand.
CCTAATGAACAAGCAGGGTTCCGTAAAGGTTATTCAACAATGGACCATATTCACACGATCAATCCGGTGATAGATAAGTGCGCTGAGTATACTGAACCCCTATATATAGCCTTCATAGATTATGAGAAAGCATTTGACTCGGTCGAAACCCGAGCAGTCATTCAGGCATTACATAACCAGGGGGTAGATGAGCATTATGTAAGATTACTAGAGGATATCTACAATGGGTCCACAGCTAGCATCATCTTCCATAAGGAGAGCAGTAAAATACCTATAAGGAAGGGTGTCAGGCAAGGAGACACAATCTCTGCATTGTTATTCACAGCATGTTTACAAGAAGTATTCCGAACGTTGGATTGGGAACAGGTAGGAGTAAGGTTTAACGGAGAATACCTCAGTAAACTCTGATTTGCTGATGACATTGCCTTGCTCAGTAACTCGGGGGACGAGTTGCAAAGCATGCTTTCCGCGCTGGACGAACACAGTAGAACCATGGGCTGAAAATTAATATGCAGAAAACTAAAGTAATGAACAATAACCTCGGGACAGCCCAGCGGTTTGAAATAGGTGGCGAGGCAGTAGAAGTGGTAAGCGAATATATCTACTTAGGCCAAGTTGTGACCCCAGATCCCAACCATGAGGCAGATGTAATTAGCAGGATTAGAATGGGGTTGGGTGCATATGGCAGGCATTCTCAGATAATGAATAACAGCATACCACTGTCGCTGAAGAAGAAAGTGTATGACAGCTGCATCTTACCGGTACTCACCTGCGGGGGCAGAAACTTGGAGGCTCACTAAGAGGGTTCAACTTAAATTGAGAACGACTCAGCGGGCAATGGAGCGTAAAATGATAGGTGTAACATTAAGGGACAAGAAGAGAGCGGAGTGGGTCAGGGAGCAAACTGGTGTTAAAGACATATTAGTAGAAATTAAGAAGAAGAAGTGGACTTGGGCAGGGCATGTAATGCGAAGGCAAGATAACCGCTGGTCATTAAGGGTAACAGAGTGGATCCCTAGAGAAGGCAAGCGCTGCAGGGGGCGGCAGAAAGTTAGATGGGCACATGCGATTGAGAAGTTTCCGGGGAAAATTGGTCACAGTTGGCACAGGACCGATGTAATTGGAGACTAATGGGAGAGGCCTTTGCACTGCAGTGGGAGTAAATAGGCTGATGATGATGATATTGTGTAGACCTGGGTCACAAGAGAGGGAGGGAGTCTGATCCTTGGGGACATAAGTGTCTTCGGAGCGTGTGAGGTTAGAAGTGAGAAGAGGAATATTGCGGCGAGAACTTCGAAGGTCCTTTAGCTGTTGCCTCCGAGCCTTGCGATGGGCGGCGCATTCTTCCTTAGGGCTGTAGTACTGGGGCCAGAGTTGGGGGTCGCTCGGGTTTAGATTCGCTCTTGCAAGTGTATGAGCCCTTTCATTCCCTTTCATTCCCTGGTGTGCGGGGACCCATTTAGGAAATACGTGCAAGTTACTGTGGGCGGCCATGTGGCATGTCAGCTCTTGATGAATGTGCGCAGGTAAGGAGTTAGTTGTGAATTCTCCAACAGATACACTGAAGTCGCCCTGGCCAAGCTTCGGATAGGCCACACACATGTAACACACTCCCATCTGCCCACTGGATCTTCGCCACCCATCTGTAGCAGGTGCGGAAGAGACCTATTCGTAGCCAACTTACGAATCACGTGCAGGGCGCTTGACACAACAGGACTAAAACATTTCCCTTAATGATACAGACGACACATTCCACTGCGCGGATCATACTTTTTAGCCGACGAACCAATGTTCTGTAGTCAACGCGTTCTTAAATTTTTACTGAGGTAAAGTTTTTGAGGATCTTGCCATATCACGTGTAATCATTTTGGCCTTATACACCAGCTATCTACATTATCTATTGTTTTGCGTCACTGTTACTTTTACTCACTTCATTTAGTATTGACGGTCTCTTCATAAAATTATTAACGCCTTCTTGCCTTGCGCCATTACGCACCAACCACCATACCCATCACAACAAACATGTAACCAAGCCACACTTCAGAGGATACACACCTGGCTAACACAACAGACACACCGAAGTGAGCTTAGCAAGGTTAAGGATAGGCCACACACACGCAACACATTCCCACCTGGTCACTAGGTCTCCAATACCCATGTGCAGCAGGTGTGGAGAGGCCCTTCACGTAATTCACATATTCATTCAATGCAAGGCACTTGACCAAACACGACGCAAACACTTCCCACAACTAGACAGACAACACGTCCCATTTCACCCATCAACTTTTAAAGAGAAGAGCCCATGTTTTCCATCAATCGTGTTTTTAAGGTTCTTACTGATGTCAAGGGTTTACATCTCATCTCTTCTCATGCATTATGAACACCTGGCACTTTGCACCAGTCGTATTTATTTGCTTGCGGTTTACTTCGTTTATTTTTACTGAAATGTTGTACTTTTACTTTCAAGTCCCTCTCATGAAATCACTTTTGCTTGGTGCTCTTTGCCCTTAGTTGGCCTTGCGCCATTAAAATACAAACATCTTCATCATTTGCTGCCAATTCTCTGAGAGAACATTCACTATCCGTGCGGATGGTATTTGGCCGGTTGAATGGTTTTGCAGCATGATCGAATCGGCAATGGCTTGAATTTGAGCAGCTGTAGAAGAAGGTACATTACATAGTTGACGGATGACGTGACAGTGGTGACTATGTTGTCATTAAACGTGGCGTCTGAGTAATATGTGTCATGTGATACTACTGGAAAGATGGAGGGCTCTACTCGGCGCCTGTCGGAGTCTGAAGACCGGTCCACGTGATACGGGATAGGCTTGACCATTTCTCTAAAGATTGTGTCCCATGGTGGGGTTTCTTTTGGTAGAAGAGATGATAAGTGAGGTGTCGCAAACCCTGTATCAGCCAGGATGGTGCGACCTTGGGTTGACGTCGTGATGCTGTTGAGCAGCGATTTGGGGGCCTACGTTTTCCTCAAGAGTATTGTAGAGGGCCGTGTCGGCAAGACAGTTTGGGGCGTACATGGCACACGGAGCTTCGTTCGTAGGCTTTGCGGATGGCGATCTCCAAGTTACTGTTTTGAGTTTTCTTGAGTTTAAGGTACAGTAGGGCGTACAAAACTCTGGAAAAGATAGTTGCTGCTACTATCTTGCGAAGCTCGTGTTCTTTGAGACCTGTGTTGTGGCGGGTCACTCGACGCAGCATGTCATTGATTAAATTATTCTGATTGATAATAATTTTGGTCCATACTGTGCTCTTCCCATCTTGTAGCTATATAAAGCCGAGGATGTGGATGTGGGGTCGTTGGCGAATTGGGTGGCCATTGACAGTGAGGCTTACGAGGAAATGTTAGATGTCTGTTGGTTTATTGTTGTGATTAAGAACAACGACATAATTTGATTTTTCTGGAGAGCATTACAGTTCAGGGATTTTCCATGAGCTTGAATAACATCGAACCTATCCAGGAGGGTACGCTTCTGAGCACCTGGACTGCCTCGGAAACTCGAAATTGTAATATCGTCAGCATAATTGGCATGGCGGAGATCCGCATCCGAAAATAATTTAAAAGGCAGGTTTTTCATAGTTAAGTTAAACAGAATTGGCGATAGGATGGAGCCTTGAGGCATACCACGGCGTATGGAGAAGGGGATGGACGATAGGTTGCCGTGTCTATTAAGGGGGGCAGTGCTATTGGATAGAAAGTCTTTATTATTATTGAAAATGCATGTGCCAGGTCGAGTTTTGTGAAAGCTTTGGAGGATCGCGTCATGGGCAACGTTATCGAAAGCCGTTTTTAGATCCGCGCCGGCCATAGTGAGGGTTTTGGCGGTGCTTGGGATTTCAAATACGTTTCCTTATCTTGGAGCGCTATGTCTTGGGTGCTGACATGCTCTCAGAACCCAACCAGGGTGAGGGGGAAGTGGTTTTCAACCTCTAGATGCCATTCGAGGCAAGTAAGAACCATTTTTTCTAACATTTTCTAATACAGGAGGTTATCGATATAGTGCAGAGGTTCGTCTATGACTGTGCTGGTTTTTGACGTGTTTGCGGATAAGGGAAACGTGGGCTTCTTTCTATTCTGGCGGTAGACTTCCAGAAAACCACACCCGATCGAGGAAAGCTGCCGAGTTTTTTCTTGTCACGGCAGTTTTTACCGAATTAGTTTCAATTTTAATACTTGGCGCATTTCGGTAAAAATTCCTCAAATGCAGTTGCAGAGCATGCCGAGAATATGGACCACAAGATAAACTGGAACACAGCAATTGCCACGGCATAGGATTTTGCAACGAGGCTCAATCTCGAATCGCTAATAATTCATACAACAAGCCGCACAATCAATAGATCATCCGGCTCTCTAAACCACGCGTACTTTCGATCGTTAAGTCATGCGCTCAACCCTACTTAGGGAACTGCTGCTTAGCCATCTTTCCTTTATGAACAAGGGATCCGTAAAGATCCCGAAACATCAATTTTGTTGTAACATTGTCAGGGTCTTGCCTTTGTATACAAATGCTTTTACCTGACCAGAAGGTATTCCGTCCAACTCCCGACTATTAAAAACTAACGCTTGCCCAGTTTCCTGATGCAAAAAAACACTGCGATAAATTAGGCGGGGGTATGTGATACATATAGTCACCTATTCAGCTTTCTGAGGGCACTCAAAACTGCATCGAAGGGGTCGTTATGTTGAACGGAAAAAACTTGCAATGAGCATTGCAAGTTTTTTTCATAGGATTGCAAAAAAAAACAGGATTGCAGCAAATGCGATCCTCTGCCCCTTTTACTAGCTTGTTATTAACCACAGTGGTGGGCCATATCGCAAACGTCGGTTCCCGTCATAGGTAGCTGTGTTGATTTTATGGATGCAAGACCAGCGAAAATAAACATCGGCCTACGTTACAGGGCAGCTACGCGAGAACCGTGAGCGCGCAGCTCAATGTTCTGGCTAGGCAAAGTCGGCTAATGTAATCGACCCAAAAAAAGCCAGTACGGCAAAACAGAGACTCGCAGGCTGTATGTTCTGCGATGTCAACGCACGCCACACCTGAGAAACAAAATTTACGATGTACAACGTCAGGCCAGTGAATAACCGGGCTCCTGAAAGCAACGTATGACCGCACGTGTTATTGTAAAGAGGCTGGTTTTGAGGTTTTTGGTTCAGCTTGACGAACTATTAAGGGCAGCGTTTTGTGGCCCCAAAATGGGATTAGGGGATTTGGCTCCCACTTGCGTCCGCCTAATTCCTCGGGATATTTCCCCCATGAAGGTATTTGGTTTTCTTGGTCCTTAGTCCTGTAAACAACGGCGCAGGGACAGTAGCTTGAACGGTTAGCTTCCATACATCGCTTATTGTACGCAGATCACGGTGACCATCTAGCAAGTGGGATCTAAGAAAAAGAAAGCGAATGACTGCACAAACCAGGTATACAGAAATGGACCACAAAAAGCCTCACGCGGCCACAGTTGAGTATCACATGTGGTTTCGGCGAGAACAACGGGCAACACGTTTTCATTCGCAATCCTTATAGAGCATGGGCATACCTGGCCTACAATTATGTCTCGCTCATTTTAAATGCGCTCTCTGGTGAACGAGGAAGCTGCGGAGGGCAGAAGCGTCCAGTAAAAAAAGCACTTAAGAATTTTTAAGCCGAAATAGGCTCCCGTATAAGCATCCACCTAAGCAGTGCAACGCGAACGGCGACAAGCTCCAGGGCGGGCGACTGCTCTTCCCGCAGTTTCCGAGGAATCCCCCGCTTAGAGGAGCACCGATTGTGGAAATATGGGCCGTCCTGGGAGCAGCGAAAAGGTCTGGTTTATAGTAGCCGCATCAAAAGTGTATTGTGAATAATAGAGGTTATCCAGTACCATGCCAATCATTCCCATTTGTGCCATCATTGATCATAACCTGGCATCAAAAACATTCAATACCGCATAGCCCTACATCCAGAAACCACCACCGCTACTTAGAAAGGCTGGCATTATTTGCCAAGTTTCACAACTGTTTATCACCAAACTCTTACATCACGCCGCAATCCAATAGATCAATGCTCAGCTAAAATAATCTGAAAGTTTCATATCCTCGACCGCGTACCAACACAATTGCACAATTATTTTTGTATTCACACTGCCGAAGAGTGTAACGATTTTATTAATCACGTGGTTCTGACCAAATGAGCCCAGCCAAAACACATTGTCCTCGCAAAAAGCAATAAAGGGGCATGAAAAAGCAATAACACTCTCAACAAAAACGCTATTTCAAGGCGCGTTTCACAAAGGCTCGTCCGGATCTCGCAGGCTGCTAATCCCGCTGCATCCCACGAACTATGAACGGGGAGATAAATTAGCACAGAGGAGGTGCTAGTTTCGTATGATGGTTCAGACAGATTTTCAACTGCTTTCACGGCACTATAATATGTAAGGAACACACAGGGTCATTACTTCCGACGAAGACGTGGAATTTTAAGATCAATGAAAAGCAGGGCGGTGACCGAAAGAGACTTCTCGGTTGCATTGTTTTACCAATTTAGAAGAAGGTCCGCGCGCAACCGACCGCTCAATAAAGGTTAGCAAATCCAAGTGGGAAACGCAGAAGCACATCAGAAAGATCCAATTGTTCAGGGCAACTAGGCTCACCTATGAATGCGCCGGGCAGATCCCGTCATCACAGAAGCACGGCTGCAGAAGGCATTGTGTTGGCAAAGCCAACTTAAAACTCCAACTTTCAAACGAAAATGTCGAAACACAGTGGAGCTACCATGACAGGCACAGGTACTCCAAACAGGTATTCGGTGAAGCGCGTAGGCAACTGCACTGATTAGAAAAAGGAGGAATGGAGATGTCCTGTGGAGAAGGATCCCTGTCCAAATAAAAAGATGAAGCCTTTACCATCAGGCCTCTCCAAGCAAACCAGCTACGCTGCGCGCATTTCAGGTTCCAGTAGCGTGGACTTGTTTTACAGAATCGACGCTGCCCTCATGACTCCAGGAGCACTCTGGGGGCCGGGCTTGTAGTAGCTTGTCCACACTCACGGTGTTATGCGTCACGGTGTTATGCGACGTTACGCATCAATATAAGGCATTGCAAAACGTCCCCGCCAAAGAAAATTTATTACCTGTAACCATAGCTAAGAGCGCCTGTAATTCGCCACTACATGGGTTGAGAGTGCACACAATATATGCAATGTGCTACTCAAAGAAGAAAGATGACACGACCACTCGTTCACGCAAAATAGAGTCCACTGCATCAAAGGCTATTTACCCTAATGTATATGGCACAATGTTTAGTAGCTGGAGTTCACGCGAGGAACTCAGTATAAACGCCATAACCATTCTGACACATCAATTCATATCTACGACCATACGTCGAGCCACGTTCACCCACGTCACCTAGTCTGTGCCGTGGCATATCGACATATAGTACTCCCCTCCCTGCAAACATATGTGTTGTACACTATTATGTGCTTGTACACGACTTCGTGGTGTTATTAGCGACCTTGACGACGCCATACAAATCAGTCATGATGGAAAGCCTGTGTCCAGCTCAAATATCTCATGCTGCAAGTGCTGCATTGCAATTTTTGCAGTGCGCAACAACGGGAGCTGCATCAAGCGCAGCGGTATTGTCTCCAAGCTTCCTACACCCAACAGACTTTAAACAACAAATGGTCCCACATACTGCAGAAAGCTACCAAAGGGATCTCTTGGTTTCGTCTGGGCACTCAGATCAAGCTGGAATATTCTGCTTAGTAAAAACCACATTAAATCGGCCCCAGGACACTCAAAAAGATAAAGTTGTAACGTATCTTTGTATCCGCATTGCGGACACTGTACAAAGCGAACCACAACAATTCCTTGCAGGCAGTCATACGTCGCAAGGCTCTCCAGCCCCGCAGTTACCCGAAACCATGAACGTCTGCCGAAATCACCGCTTCTCTTATCTGTGGCCAGCGGGCCCTACGATATTTCTGTTTTGCCAGTCACCCAACTGCCAAATAGCAAATTTCTTGAATATCTCAGTTCCAGATGCGCAATACTATGCAAACTAAGGTTACTCTAATAAAAACCTTCATGTATTTTAGGAACGTACATATAAAATCCGGGGGTTCCACCATTGTATGTCGGAAATAGGCTCATCATACAGCCACGAGCGACCAGCTAGCACAATGTTGCTGAGGAGAGCCTGTCGTGGGTACTCTTCCTTATGAAACATTTCCCACACACAGCGCCACGCTAGAACATATAAAACCTTGTTTACACATGGCAAGCAAACCCCTTCCCCACGCTTAGGTGGAGACTGCGCAGATCGCCAGCAATTGACTCGGTCTTTCTAGCCCAGAAAAATAAGTGGAAAGTTGTATCCAGTCGACCGGTTATGTCCCAAGGCTACACAGACACCCTCGTCACGTAAACGAATGCCGCTGCAGCCCGCGACCTAATGTTGAAGATGATCTCAGAAAGAGTCACCATGAAAGTTGACTCTATGCCTGTGCGCTAGATGGCCAAGTACGACAGACACTTCATAGGCATAGAAATCTACGTGTAGCACCCGGACTGGGCTTACCTACAGTAGGCCTTCAACCAGACAAACAACAACGACCGAAGGCGTAGCGTCCTGCGTTTTCTGTAGTTCCGCCGGGATTAAGACAGCTCACCCATTTTCGAAAAAAAGCCATTTATACACTCGCTATCGGTCTTCGTCAAGGAGGATAAGGGGCATATAATCCTCATATGCAGAAACCTTATTCTGGGCTTCACCGGGCAACAGTAAGCGTCAGGTGGAAGGGAACGCTGTCACGTGTCACAAAATGGGGTCCGCGCATAGGGCAAAGAGCGAGGGCGACCAGGGCAAACCTGACTGTTCGCGCACGTAATTGTGCAGCCCAAACTTAGGCGGCCATTAACAAGTAGCTGGGCTGTCGCGTTCGATTAGGGCGAGGGCAATACTGTCACGGAAAAGCGTAGAGACCTAAGACATCGAGCCCGTACCGCACCGCCACTCTACCGAAATTCCCGAGGATCGGTGGATATAAAGCAACCGACACCCAACATCACACCCCAAAGATATCTTGCCACGTTTCCGTGTGTAAGCTCAAGACTGGATTACCTGCCTCAAGGAAAGCGTTATTGTCGGCTGCCCCGGTGACCTGCCACGTGAGCCTGTATGTCACAGCGTTTACCCTTCAAAAGCTTCTTCCTCGTCGTGGCCGCGACACTTGGCATTACGACGAGCGTGTTTCCGGACACGTTAATCACGGTCTTTCGTACACTGCAGGTTAGTGCCAAAAACGCAGGAATATACCCCCTCCCAAAACAAATTGTAGCACGCCCGTCGCACCTGCCCAGTTTTTTTGTTTGGCCAAAGATTTGTCATAGTTTGTTTGGCATAGAGCGGTGTGTATAGGGGCTTTTAGAATGCCTAAGGAAATAGCACAGATAAAAGATGAGATGAAGGCTGAATTTGCGAAACTAAAGGTCGAAATGAGGGTTGAGCTGAAAGAACATCGCGAAGAGCTCGAATGCGAAATGCGGAACGACTGTCCTAAACTGAAAGTCGAACAGCAAGCTTTGGCACAAAGCCTCGGGTTTGCTCATAGATAACATGGCCGACCTAAAAAAGCAACTGAACGATGAAACCACTAACAATCTGAGGCTTGCGTATGAGAACGATGTGCTTTACGCGAAGAACGCAGCAATGAAAAGCATGCTGCAAAATTAGGAAACGCGACTTGTTCACATGGAGCAGTAGTCTTGGAAAACTAATTTGGAGATACAGGGTGTTATCAGAAAAGGTGATGAATCCGTCACTGAAATCCTCTCGAAAGTTGGCTCTGCCATAAACAAGCCGATCGACGGCGCTGATATCGAAGCTTGCCAAAATGTGACCACCCGGAACGCTGATAGGTCTCATATCATTGTCCTATTCAAGTCGCGCTCAAAACGCGACATTATGCTGAAGAAAGGGAAAACTCGGCTAACCAATAATGAGCTAGGCCTTGAAAACACAGCACCAATATATGTTAATGAACATTTTTGCCCAGCACAAAATAAACTACTCGCCATGGCCCACAAAAAGAAGCGTGAACACCACTGGAAAAGCGTGTCGTCGTGCAATGGAAAGATATTGGCGAAGGAAGATGATGACTCGCCCTTTGTGTTGACAACGCATGAAAACGATCTCGGCCAGATCTGTGCGAAACAGCGTACCAGTACTACAAGGGTGGTGGATGCTGAAGCGGCAAGACCAGCTGTAGGCCCCCAAACAAAACAAAAACCGCTTCTGTCCAATACCAGAAAGTCCACAATGGACTACAACGAGTTTTATCTGCCACACAAACTTGAACTTGGGGATTTGTCGTGTGGATCGGTCGTACATATTTATACACCCTCTATTAGTAATAAAGAGGATTCCGTTGCTTTGTTCTTAGACCAATTTTGTTTTAAGTTTACCACAATCATGTTTTCGGAACCTGGTACACAAGCGATTCTACAATATTACATTTACCTGTTTTTAATACCTTTTACGCAAATCGTGCGAACAAACGAGGGGTGGGGTGGCTATCTATGTTACTGACAAAATGTGTGAAATACTATCCCAATTCTCACGAGTTACGGAGTATTACAAAGTACTTAACTTGGTATGCCAATAGCAAATCATCTGTGTTACCTATCTCCCTCCGACAGGATGTGTTCTGCACTTTCTAGATTTCTTAGAAGAGTTTTTAAATTCGCAAATATAACCTGCTTTGTGGCGGGGAATTCAACTTGAATATCTTGAACCCAGTTCGGTTTGTTCGAGAATTCAACACTAAAATTTCTGCATATGATTTCGCAAACTTAAGAAGCACCGCAACAATATTACAATCACCAATATTACTACTGTCTGCAGTGCTGGGACAGTAGCACTGGATATGAGCGATCACTGTCCACTTTTTTCTATTTACCACACATCTTCTGTGGGAAAAGATGCTCGATCTGTGCCCCTAATTGCTCAGCGAGTCACCCAAGGCAGGCTCGAATCATTTGAAGAAGACGTCTTGAACCATGACTGGTCGTCTGTGTTTCAGAAACAAAAATGTAAATGATGAGTACAATGATTTATTCTAGCCTTTGTGCCCATTTACACACGTCCTTTTCACTTCACAGCGTTGAAGTTATTGAAAAAGGTACTGAAGCGTTGGGTGACTCAAGAACACATAAATATGATAAATATGAAATCGCCTCTATCATTCTTTTTTGCGTACCCATTCGGAGGCAAAGCTGAAACATTTCAAACGTTTCAAAAATCACCTGAACAGATACTTGCGGAGTTCACAAATAAATTTTCATCAACATGTCTTTGGACATATTACTGAGCAACGCCATGGTGTTGCTTGAAAGATGATGAACGATGTCCTCAGTCGGAATACTAATACGTCTGGTGTGGAATTGTTAACTGTGGGCCACCGTGAACGTGAAGGCAAAGAACTTGCGGACTACTTAAATAATCACTTTGTTAATACAAATGTAACCGGTAATTGCCCACCAGATATCAGCAGTCACAATAGCTGTTATATTGATAGTATATTTTTAAACCAACATACGAACATGAAATTCACAATACGTCTATGACTTTAAGAAATAACAAGTCACTGAATATTGATAACATTCGTATTCGACCTGTTAAATGGATTGATTGATTGTAGGGTTTAACGCGCCGACGCAACGCAGGCGATGAGCCACGCCGTAGTGGAGGGCTCAGGATTAATTTTGACCACCTGGAGATCTTTAACCTGCGCCGAAATCTCGTGCAAACAGGTGTTTTTGATCTGTTATTTATGTCTTGCTGTTTATCACTTCCCCACTTGCTCACATCTTCAACTTAGCAATTGAATCTGGCATTTTTCTCGATGCCATAAAAAGGGCCAGAGTATCAGTTGTGATATACAAAGTGGAGACAGGAACAATGTTATAAATTAAAGACCAATCTCTGTTCTACCTGTTTTTTCCAATGACTTGAAAAAATTATAGGTTCCATATTACCAATTTTTCGAAGGAAAATAGTACTAACTGAGTCTCAATTTGGCTTTCGGCCAATCCACTGAATTGGCTTCATTGACACTAAAAGAAAACATCAAAGTAACATTGAACAAATCTTGTATAAACTAGGTCTCTTTCTGGACTTCAGTAAGGCTTTCGACGTAATTGATCATGGCGTTCTTACTGCTAAGCTTGCACAGTACGGTATTCGCAGTAAACCTTTGGCCTTTCTTGACTCTTACATGCACGGCCGATAGCAATGAGTTTTTATTAATAACCACAAGTCATCTCTTTTTCCTATCTCGGAGGGAGTACCTCAAGGTAGTGTATCGGGTCCCCTTTTATTTATTACATAAACGACATTGCCCATTTTGATAGCCAAGTTAAATTGATGATCTACGTC
>NW_027526445.1:31523552-31619114 GCF_048455015.1 Haemaphysalis longicornis
CCTAGCAGACGACCAGAAGCAGCGTCATAATACCCACAGGCGGTCGGCCCGCGTGGACTGCTAACCCGAGAATGGGAACTGCCACCATGCCCGCCAGTGCATAATACCCGAACTTCGCCAGCATATGCTGCTACCTGTCGTACAGAAGGTCCCACCTGCAAAGAAATGGTGAGAATAAACAATTCCGGCATGACATTTAGGAGATTGGTGAATTATTAAGCACTGATTCAACCAATCGTGCTTATAAATTGAGCGTTGTTTCAGCACGAAGTGTCGACGTGCCCAACTTCCTGAACTGCGTCAGCCACCCTGAATTCCTTCAGTTAAGGTCACAGCGCAAAAGAATGACGCGAGACCAAAGCTAACGGCGTAGCAATACCGGGGACCGTCTGACTACAAATAACGCTAAACTGACGAAACAAAGACATGAAGAAGGCACCGGACCAGGTACTGATTAAAAATATTCAATTGAACTGTCAAGAAGCACCATGCTCATAAAATGGCCATAATTTAATACATTCAACTGTTTGTCACCGCCTCTCCTGTGCCTTTTTCATCTATACGTTTCCCACATTCCAACTTGCCCTATTTCTTTTTTGCAGTATGTACGGAACGAATTCCCACGCTGCTGCACGAATCGCCTCGTCCACTACCGTAATCCCCGCTGTTGCTCCTTTAGGGGACACTGCAACTGCTACAGAATAACAAGCGGCGTCACAAGCCGTCATCGAGGCGCAGCCGCGGCAATATTTTTCAATGGGATGTGATGTAGCTGCAGAAGATGCACACAGCCCGACGCAGAGGACGTTTACTTATATATATATTCACGCGACTAGCATTCGAACACGCCTGATACCGGCGTTCTGATTGCAACCCATAAGGATGAACGAGTGCCTAGTGCGCACTCTGACTAGAAGTCTCATGCCGGGTTTGTAAACACTACTCCACGTTGAACTACATGGGTTCGGGCTACTTGCATTGCGTCGGACAAAATCTTTGCTATACGTTGTGTAAGCTTTCTATTTATGGCGCCAGCTCCGCGCGGGTTTCGTATAGACGCAATCATTGGATGTACATTGTCAGTGTCGGACAAGCCCAGCCTCGCGGTAATAGGCGTTCGACCGCTTCCCCCGCTCCGTGCTTCCCGACCATGAAGCTCCCTATAAAGCGACACTGAAGTGATTTGGAAACATTGCGGGATTACTAGCAAAAATTGTAGTTCGGAGTCCATAAACCACGTTTTGACCACTCCTAGTGCGTTCACGCGAATTTATTTGGCAGAAAAATCAATTGAGAATGCGGTCCTCCACTCTGCATCCTCGCCCATTTTCTGTGGCGCTTTCGTGTGACGTCAGGAAAAGATGACTTGGCTTGACTGCGCTATACTTCATGGCTCGCCGACCTTCAGACAGTCAGTAAGCCTAGCATTTACTGTGACGACCGTCGACTGGTCATCGCAATTCCTTCGCTCAGTTGAAACTGAGCCATGACGTGTTTTTGAAAAGGAGAATGTGCGTTTCATTTGTTTGTTGGTTTGTACACAAGCTCCAAGCCCAGGTCGCTCCACACAAGCGCTGCACAAGCGCATATGCGACGGTTCGCTGACCGATACGCTAGTAGGGAAATCTAAGGCACTCGAAGGCGGGAGAAGTCATCAAAGTCAATATAGGTGCCGAGGAAATAATATCAACAGAAATCTTTACCCCAAAGCGTAAACATAGGGAGCAGGAAGCACTTTTTTGCACTGGTTGAACAAGCACAGCGGTCAGCAGCACGACTAGGCATCTGCGAACGCTTTTCCATCTAAGAAATGCTATTGCTACACGTGAGATATCATGTAAATACAAGGCACGCTTACTGAACGAGCGATATACAAACAATAATCACCTAAGCGGCTTGAAATGCTAAAACTAAATAAAAGTCAGGTGGTTATACATTATACACCTTGTATTTGCGAAACGCCGGCCGCACTGGCTCGTGGCCGAGTGGTCTGGAGTGCTAGGCATGTAAATTTAGATGTTGCAAGTTTGAATCTCGACCAGACATTATTTTCTTTGTAAGTTGATTTTTCCGTTTTTTTATCGCAAGCTACACTGGCTGAGGTTGAGCAGTTTCGCGTGTCCCGTGAAGGTCCCTTCTGCGCAAGCGCGAGGGACATTGACTGGGCTTGGCTTGTCTAGCACAAATTTTTGCAGTTAAATTGGTGGTGGTCAATTTTTGGCTGGGACGTTTCAGTAGAATGAACCATTTGGTATTGTGCAGCTTTGGTTTTTATGTGAAGCCTTTGGTGCTCAGCCGTCAGGCACAGGACTCACACAACCCCTCTGTGAATAAGGAGTGACAGCAACGCAGAATTTTTAACCACTTGCGCATCATTGTAACATGCAAAAATGCCTTCGTGTAATTACAGTAGACAAGCGCTACTTCAAAATTTTTAAAATAAAAATTATTTAATCGATCTCTAGACGACAGCAAAAGGCGCTAATGAGCTGAACTGAAAGAACTGAGATAAAGACAAGTATAATAAAACCTTTAAAATATCCCGATTACACCGTGAGCATGGACGCAAGACTTGAGGATTACGAGCAGCCATATCTGATTGAGCCAAAGGTGAATGTAAAAAGTAAGGGCGGGATCCGTTGCGACAAATGAGAATTCTACGCAGAAATCAAGCGGCACAAGAAATCCGAAGTCTCAAGGGTCCATTTAAAGGAGGCACAAGCAAATTTTACATCCCCTGATATCTACCACAAGATGGCAAGGGCATTGCTGCCCAATGTCGGTGAAAATCTCCAACGTTGCAAGATTTTACCTGATGTCGTGACATGTTTCAAAGTTGGGTCTTTACATGCCAAACATCGAAGTGTTTGGTGCTTGACACTCTCTAACCTTTCGGGAAAAACTAATGGTTGATGTGAAGATTCGTTCGGCCTTGCAGGAGTGTGACACGTGGACACGGAACTCGGGAGAAAGAGAACAAACAGAATGAGGTTTATTTGCAACCCTACGATGGTGAACGGTGAAAGGTAACGGTGAAAAGGAACGGTGAAAGGTAACGGTGAAAGGTACAGTCCACGAATACCAGTTCAATTGAAGAGAAAAAAAATTACACCGTCTTCCAGTAAGAGAACCCTGAGTAGTAGGCGAAGCAGCCATGGGGTCGACTGAAGTTCTCATTAGTTTTCAGTTCGTCGTTCCCAATGACGTTCAGCTGCACGTGACTTCGTTGTATCAGTAGCTTCTTACGTAATGTGAATGGGTGAATTACATTAGGCGCGTTCATAGTACATGCTCCGGTCTCGGTTCGTAGAGCCGTGGGAAGAGCGCCACATACATCCTGTTGCGGCCAGAGAGTCGTGGGATCGAAACAGGGGGTCGTATAACTATTTCTTTTTATAGTGCACTGCGCTGACGTTAGCCCAAACGCTGACGGGGCTGAAGAGACACGCATGCGAAGTAGAGTGTGTACGGCGGACGACAAGGGAGGGAAGGATGCAAACCCGAGCATGACATGCTCCGCATCTAAAAACAATTGCTCTCGCCGACTTTAGGTGCATCATTCCGCAACGTGTGTCGTGGGCCGTCGCTAATCCAGGATGCAGCACAGCATTGTCTCACGATTGCAAGTACTGCTCGGCAAAGGCAGAACAGGCAGCACCACACCTGCGGGCAGGTGTTGTGATCCATCCTGGGCCGTGACCATGAACCGCGGCCAGTGTAGAGCCAAGTCCGGTTGTCTGCGAGCCAACTCGCATGTCTGGAACCACTGGTACAAATGATCTGCGGGCCCATTTCCAGTCCTCGTTAGCTCACCAGCTTCACATTTCTCTCTTTCCGCGATCGGCCTCCACTCCAACCGCGTTCTACATCACTCCATCAGCACCTCCTTCTTAATTCATGTGAACAATCTGACGTGTGCATGGCTCTGTAATACAGTACATACAAAATATAAAGAGAGGGAACAATAAGGGCTTAATAGGGCTTGGCTGTTAGCTAGTTGATTCATGACCAACGAAGACTGCGAAAAAGACGATGCTGACAGGACGAGCGCTGTCATGTCACCCTAGTCTACATCCTCGTCTTTCGTGCAGTCTTATTCGCTCGTGTGAAGATGAAGCACGTCTACTTGTGCAACGCTGGTCTACACACTAGAGTAGTGCCCAAGTGACAAACATATCTGGCAGAAAATAATGATGCAAACAGGCGACTCACTAAATACAGAAAGTACACACTGAGGGCTTGATCCGACATGTAATATTTGGCAAGGCTTGATGTCCGGGTAGTTGGTGTAACATGCTTTTGAAGGTAAGTTGCGCTAGTTATGATCCCAGAGACGGGCACAAGAAGAATTGTACAGTTTCACGAGATGGCAACGTCTTCTCAAGAAAGTGTGTTTTTTTCTGTGTCTCAATCTTTGATCATAACAAGCGCCACGTACCTTGAAAAGATTATTTTGCAGCTTGCTACATGCCTCTTGTGCTTCCTATACCAAAAGTGTCATTTTGCAATGGCGGTTTATTATTTGTAGCTTAAGTGCCATAATTTATAATTTGGAAGTCAGTATAAACTGTTTTACCTGAACTCTTTAGTGTTTTATGTGAATTTTGAAACCTTTTTTACAACTCATCTGCATGTACAGCTAGGTTGGCAAGAGTGTCATGTTATTTAGTATAAAGTTTGCATTGTTTCTCTGATACCCTATTTGCAGAAGGCCTGTACAGCCGTGCTGCGTGGTACAATCCGATGACGCTTCTGTGGTTGCCTTAGTGTCAAGGGCGCTTGTGCTGATCAGGACTGGTTTGCTGTTACTTACAGCCACTTATTTTCGATGCGACACTTCTTGTTTAGAGCTGTGCTTCGTGTCCTAATACAAGAGTGTGTGGTCAGCTTGGCACTTCACATATGAGGCTTCATGCAGTATGCAGCACTCCTAAAATGGAAACACATTAATCTACAAACCAGGTGCCAATTAACAGCAAACAGAGCTGAATAACTGCAAGACACTTATTTGAAGTATAAATGCCCACAACACGTAGTCAACCTTGGAAAGGGGGCTGGCCAACCTCCAAAATGTATAATATATTTTTAAGCATACAGGTTCATCTCAACAATATCGTACTTGCACTAGCCATGAATGTAACAAACTAATGCTTGTGCCAAAGACAGAAAAACAATGTAGAACAGACGTCTATATACGTCTTGAATTTGTGTCACTGCAATATTCATGAGGTGTTCCACTAAGGTAACGCCTCGTAAACAGCATATAAAATACCATGAGAGGTCTATTCTAGGTGATCCTTCGTGTGATTTGAATGGATTTTTTGCAGTTGTAGCACCGTTTAATATATTGAATTTCGACACCAACGGTATATCTCCTGGGCATCTGCAATGTCGATTGCTGATGTGTCCAAGATTTCTGCAAGACGTAACGTGGTTTGCTGGGTATTTTCCGCAACATCGCTTCGAGGCTTGCTCCACTGTTGCATTTTCAGATTCCTGCCTCTACATTCTTCAATCTTCAAATACCTCAAGCCGCGTTTCATGGGTGTAGGAATATACACTGGTGGCCCTTTAACCACTATTCCGAACACAATGGTCACCAAGTCAATTCCGGGCACCGAAAACGCAAAGTTTAACTTGCACGGGAGATATTCGGTCCTACAAGAACCATGAAAGTCGCGTCGCCGGTCTTCTATTCAATAATCAATGCACGAAATGAGAGTTTTTCTACTTATTTTTTGACTGTGATGTAAACCTCAAGAAATCAAAGCGTTTGAAGTGCGTTGCGCCATGTTGTTGAGCTTCCTATGGGGCCAGGTGCCCCACATTTAGGAGTAACCGTTCGTTCATTGGTCAAGCGATCGCGCCTCCTCTCACAAAAAGCATCGCATCCAGGATGCCATGCAAACATACACACACGCAGAAACACTTTTCCGGTAAGTGGGATGTGGGTATTTGTCTTTTTTATGTTTCGTTTTGGCTGCGCTTCTGGTGTTCAGTTGAAACCATTCGCAAAGGCTTCATACACCGTGGAAAAAGTTCCCCGCTTCCTTTGCACTGATTTTGTTGTGATAAACCGCTTCCATGTAATCCTGCAACAACCTTTTTCATTTCATAAAAGTTGCATTTGGTTTTTTCTATCGCACTGCAAGAGTATAACCATACGTTTTTCTGGCGTTGGTATTTGTGCCCCTGCCGTGATGCGATAATTCAGGATGGTGCCTGCTCACGGAACAGAGACAATGCGCGTAGTCCGCAAGAGGGCACTGAATACAGAAGACCAGCGGCCACACAGTTCCAGTGAACGAGACTCATAGGCTGTCTCTCAGTGTCACCTAGAAAGGACACTCGATTCGGTCGTCCGCCGACACGGAAATTGTGGAGATTTTTTAGGTGGATTGGCGGCCACTGGCTAGTGCAAAGAGAAATAGACTGAACTTCTTTCGTCTGAAGTGATTGTTTTCTTTTGTTTTGGGCTTGTTTCTGCATAGGAAAACTAGTTATTTCACACCGTTTACCATGTGGAACGAGAAAGTACTGATCGGCCTACTTGCACTTGTTTCGATATATATTCCAGTGCGGCTAAATACTCAAGGAAGGTGGTATGATTACCTTGAAAGGCTCGTTGTACGCATGAATATTACTAAAAATACCTGCAGGTCCCGATTCTTGCAAGCTCTTTTTTTGTTTTGTTTGTTTGCTTGTTTGTTTGTTTGTTTGCTTGTTCGTTTTGTTTTGTTTTGTTGGGGGGGTAGCCACTGTCCACCCCAACCACTCTGGAAATAAAAATGAAAAAAAAGTGTTATGGTGAAGGGCAGACACCACAAACAGTGGCAGTCGGAGCCGAGGTGAAGCTGCGGCGGCTGGGCTAACTGTCTTTTTACCAGGCAGGCACATCCGGGACCTCTTCATCTATCAGGGTTAGGATGACGAATAAAGAACCCCGGTTCCCAACTTCTTTTTATGTCATTCAACATTGTCACAATTTTCCAATCCCAATGATCGGCCCCCCAAAAAGGGGTCTCACGGAAGTGAATTTTCCCCGTTACCCGCCATTGAATTCTCCAAACCAGACAACTTTCCCCGTTTTTTGATCATGGAATCTGCAAAAAAATCTGAAACACTTACGTCCAAGCCAGTCCTCTTAATCACTAAGTTTTTTGAAAGCATTCTCGACAAGAACTACAAAGCAAAAAAATTTCCCCGCATTTCCCCGAGGGGAAGAATGTGAAAGTGCGAATGCAGGAGTTGAATTTGCGTGGTTCGGTAATGTTCGCGAAAGAGAGATCACACACACACACACAACTACAAAGAAAGAAAGATGCATTTATTCACAGACACCTATTTGTGTTGTCGCTGTACTTGATTGCTAGAGCGGATGTCAGCTTTGAAATTTCGTGTCAGTACTCCTTTAAGCGGGTGCATTAGCCCTTCTCACGCCCGATTCCTGGCCAATCCCACACGTGGGTATGTGCCATGCACAGACACCTATTTGTGTTGTCGTAGTACTAGATTGCTAGAGCGGATCTTAGCTTTGAAATTTCGAGTCAGCACTCCTTTAAGCGGGTGCATTAGCCCTTCTCACGCCCGATTCCTGGCCAATCTCCCCCGTGGGTATGTGCCATCTCCCCCGTTGCCAAGGAAGACGAGGAGCGCGCGCACCCGCAGCTGTTGCTATGTGGACGGACGGCGGTCAACGGAATTCAGGGTCGCTTATAAAGTGCATTCGCACTTAAAAACGTGAACCAGTGGTAAAATCCATGCGGAAACACAGAATCAACCACAGTCTAAAAGTATCCCCAACAAAGCATGATCGGCAACTCGCAAATTTAAGTCACTCCTCACCGCAGTCAAAACATGTGCCGAGGTGTCATCTCGGAATTCAACCTTAAAGACGAAACACTCTGATTTACTGGAGGGCCTGCGTGAGCAAGGCGTTACAGCAGTCAGACAAATCACCATCCGTATAGAGAACCAGGAAATGAACACAAAGTACGTAATCCTGTACTATCGACCGTTCCAACATCCCTCAATACGAAAGAAAAGGATTCATTCTTTGAAAAGTCCGTCCCAATGTTGCTAATCAAGGTCGGTGCTTCACGTAGCAGCGGTATGGGCACGGTACTTTACAGTGTCGGGGGAAACTGCCGTGTACGAAGTGTTCTGACCCCGACCAGCCCACAGGCAATTCAAAAGCACGTAGCATGAAATGCCGAAATTCTGAAGGACCTGTGTAAGGCTCAAACACGAGAAGTACAACATCAATTTGAAGGCAACAGAAAACATTCCTAACCCGGAACTGTGGAAAATGTCCGCTTCCTTCACTTCTCCAAGGTACGCGTATGCAGCTCGCCAGGGGGCGGAGCGGCGTATGGTTTCGGCGGCGACAAAGTTCAGTGAGTCTGGTCTGGTCCCGCCTCGGCTCCCGCTGGGTTGTCTCCGGCAGCCCAGACTGTCACCACACCGCTTGTTGAGTCACCAGTGGTTTTGGCGCCAACTGTGGCCGTCCAGATTAATGCCACATCCACCGGCTCCCATCCACCGGCCAAAAAGCACACACGAGGGCACGGAGGGAATGGAGAGAGAGCAAGTAGTGGCAGCTCCCAACACAGCTACCCCAACCCTGCCACATGTGGCACCCCCGACACCCTTGTCGCTGGCGGCTGCAGCAAAGAGCACCCAGAAGGGTGCGCTGTTCAAGGATCCCGATCCACCGGGTTTTCTGAAGACCTGTGTTTACGAAATAGACGTAGGACCGTTCTTGTCCGCGGCGCAGCGCAAAGAATGTGGGCCGAAGCCAAAGCCACCAGAAAAGCCTAAAAAGCATCGAAACACTGGCCTGAAAGAAAAACACGTAAACAGGTACATTATAGTAGCTTTTACAATCAGTAATGGGAAGAGAAACCTTAACTCAGTGAAACTGTAGAGGCCTTAATAAAATCTTGACGCTGTGTACGAGATTCTGCACTCTAATCAGCCAAATGTCATGTGTTATCAATAAACGCATCTTAATACGAAAAACACAATCTTCCTGGATTATTACATGATATTCCAAAAGGACAGAGATGTCAGCACACACTCTACAGGTGGTGTGGCCATCATAACCAACAAATCCTTTGCACGCCACACCTTCGATTTTAACACTACGCTTGAGGCTGTAGCAATCCGCATAATATTTACCAAGGTAATAACGGAATGCCCCCTCTATATTCCTCCGCACTTCAAGCTCTCAAGCTCTGATTTCGAGGAACTTATAGATCAGCTGCCAGAACCGTACATTTTTATAGGCGACCTTAATGCACATGTTTGGGGCTCTTTGCGCCCGAGGTTGCCTTTTCGAGAAATTCTTGACATCATCGGGAGCTTGCCTTTCTAACACAAACAGCCTACACAATATAACAAAGGACACAGCACTCGTTCAAACCTCCACTTGGCTATTGGATCCGCAGTTTTCTTTTCATCGCTGCGTTGTGACGTGTGCACGAACACATATGGTAGTGACCGCTTCCCGACCACGCTAACTTATATTGGTAAAGTCCCGAACAGTCCATCGTCACATAACAGTTTTGACGAATAAAAAGCAAACTGGAGTTTATTCAAAGATACATCTAAACTTCAGCACACGCCATAGAACACTTGCACGTAGACGAAGCCGCCTAACTCCTGAAGGCGCAAATCCTCAATGCTGCCAGAAAGTCCATTCCCCAAGCCTGCGGTGCCCCGCGTAACCCAAGAAAGCTCTGGTGGGACAAGGATTGCAGGCAAGCATGAGAGGCTCAGAACAAGGCGTGGGGTGTCCTTCGCCGGTACCCCACGTAAAATAATTTGGTACCCTTAAACGAACAAGAGCGCTCGGGAAACGCGTCCGTCGTGAGACAAAACGGAGACTTGGCGCACTTTCTTCACATCCATAAACTCATACACAGACACTCACAAATCTCGACACATATCCGAAAACGCAAAGATCAACAAACACACAGCCTGACCCTGTTTAGTACAACCGGGTGCACACTGGAACACCAGGCTAACACACTCGCATAACGCTTCCAACACGAGTCCAGTTTAGCACACTACTTCAACAATTTAATATAACCAGAGACATCCTCCGAGAAGAATCCTTGCGGAATATTAATAAGTCGACCTCCTCTTATAAACCCTGTTTTAAATTCCTGAGCTGAAGATAGCACTGATATCCTGTAAGCCTTAACCTTTCGGTGCAGACCCAATTACATACACTAAAATACAACACTTACACGCAAGTACACTTGAAGCACTCCCTGACCTCAACAACAAAATATTTCTTTAGGACCGTTTTCAAAGGTCTTGGAATGAGGCCACCATACTGGCTTTTATAAGAGAGGGGAAGGACCCTTCCTCTCCGGCAAGTTATCGTCTAATCGCCCGGCCAAGATGCCTGCGTAAGCTGCTCGAGAACATGATTAACAGACGACTGGTGTACGTTATGGAATACAATGGTCTCCTCAACAGCTGCATGGCAGGCTTCAGAGTGGGGCGATTCACCAACGATCAACTTGCGAGCTTAGAATAATATATAAAACTTGCGTTTCTACATAAGCAATATTGCATGACCGTATTTTTCAATATCGAAAAACCATGTGGTACTGCACGGCACTGTGGCATCGTCAGAGATTTGAAGTCATTTTGAATATTAGGTAACATATTTAGCAGTCTTTAAAGCTACATGTCTGATAAACATTTCGGGTGAGAGCAGGCGCTGCGCTCTTTCGTGTTCATGTTCAAGAAAATGGTATGCCTAATGGAGGAGTTTTGCCCTGCACATTGTTTATGTACAGATGAAGTCACTCATAAAAGCACTGCCACCAATACCTTATTTTATGTATGTGGAGGATGTGCAGATATCCTTCAAACCTTGTAATCTGTCGATCTGGGAACTCCAAGTGCAGCTTGGCATTAATAAGCTTTCTCAAAAAGGGGTTTAATCCCAGAAAAAGAACCTGCGTCATATTCTTAAAGAGGCGTGTAATCCAAGCGGTCCATTCCATAAACCTAATAGCCAATCAATTCCTATCGAAAAATTCACCTTCGTTTCTTACATTAGGCAACTGAAACATTAATGTTTACAAATAATGAACATCCTGAAAGTCCTCTCGCACCTCTTTTATGGTTCGGACAAGAAGCTACTTCTTCTATTAGTGTTTACCAGCTTGTTGGGGTGTCGCTTCGATTATGGGAGTGTTGTTTATGGGTCGGCAATAAAAACAGGGCTGAAATTGCTAGCCCCAGTGCTGCACTTAGGCCTTCGCCTTGTGTCGAGCCCATGTCGCATTAGTCCTGTACAGAGCGTCTATGTCGAATGGGACAAATGGTCGTTAGATCACAACCGAAAATACATGGACATTTTATACGCTTTCAAAGTTTCATCATTGACCTGCGGTCGTTTTAAACCTATCATCTCTAATACTAGCATGCCCCTACTTCTTTTACACAGTCCGTATAATTTTCACCCGTTCTCACACCGTGCGAGAGATGGAGCATCTAATCTTGTTGTCACCTTTTCAGACACCTAACAATCGTCTCTTTCAGATCTTCTACTCCAACGGAAGTTTCACGTTGTGTCATATGACTGGTCGTCCGTAGCTCTAGATACAAACTCAGTACTAACAACGGCAATTCTGCAGCACTTCCTGTTTCTGCGAGAGAATTACAAGTGCGCAGAATTTTTTAGTGACGCATCAAAAACTGAACGGATTTTAGGGTCTCTGAGACCCTGGACTTGAAAAGTGGCACTTTTAAGCCGAAAACTTATGCGAAAAGTCTATCATTTTCGCAAATTTTCTGAGAATTGATTATCATGCATTATCATCCAATAAGTCTTGTGAAAACGATGTTATGTCAGCATATGCAAATATTATGTCAGCATATGCTTTACATATTGAGGTGATCGTACGTTGGGTTACAGGCCACATTGGTATCGCTGTGAGTGAGACCGGGGATCAGATGGCCGCTGCTGCTGCACTTACACATACTTTGGACACACCAGCAGTGCACTATAGTGTCCTCAAACTTTACTTCAGAGAGCACCTCGCAAAAGATGGCATGAACAGTGGAATGCAGTGAGAGATATCAAGCTACACAAAATAAAGCCGATCTTGGGATCATTTAAAACTGATTCGCAAAACAGACGCACTGAAGTTGCCTTTGCGGGGTTAAGGATGGGCCACACACATGCAACACACTCCCAGCTGGTCTTCGGATTACTAAGACCCACGTGCAGCAGGTGTGGAGAGGGCCTATCAGTAATCCACATATTCATACAATACAGCCCACCAGAAACAATATGACGCAAACACTTTGCACAACTATACAGAAAGAACATTCCACTACACCGATCGTATATTTAGGCAATGACCCCATAATTACCCACAAGTGCACTCTTGAGATTCTTAGCAATACCCACTTTTTACAGGTCATTGCTCTCCATGCATGTTGACCCCCTGGCCCTTTACACCAGTCATCTTCATTGCATTTGATGTAATTTCTGGTACATTTTTAGGTAAATGCTGTACATTTCGTACCATTTATGCCTTATCAAGCAGTTTTCCGTGGCGTTCTTTTGCCTTATTCGGTCTTGCGCCATAACAAAACCAATCATCACCGTGTATTACAAAACCCTACCATTAGTCTTTCATATTTACGTTTGTGTGGTAGTTGAAACCGGGTGTCAATAGTATATATCTGATGCATACCCTGCGCAGGAAGCTATGATTCTTTTTGAGCTAACACACGCAGTGCAAAAAACAACAGGACGAAAGACGGATCCTTATCAAGCAGTTTTTCCGTGGCGTTCTTTTCCCTTATTCGGTCTTGCGCCATAAAAAACCAATCATCACCGTGTATGACAAAACCCTACCATTAGTCTTTCAGATTTACGTTTGTGTGGTAGTTGAAACCGGGCGTCAATAGTATATATCTGATGCATACCCTGCGCAGGAAGCTATGATTCTTTTTGAGCTAACACACGCAGTGCGCAAAACAACAGGACGAAAGACGGAGGGATGTACAACACAAGCGCTTGTGTTGTACATGATTTACCAAAGATGATTTACGAACTCGCCCAACTTTCGGTGTTTCTTTTTGAGCTTTCAAATAAAGTACATGAAGTTTACCTGTAGAATTATTTCTTGCAAAAAGGCGTTCAGCAGAAAGTAAGCGCCGAACGCAGAGTCGCCGATGCGATGCAAGAGAAAGCATGTTTTTGATAAACGTAACTAGAGTATAGCCTAATCAAACGAGCACGCTTAAGTACCCAAGAAACTCTTCATGTCCGTTGTTCCAAAGTTTCAGTCCACTCTACCAGAAGGCAAGTCAAGACAGTCCGCAGTTTTGGAGTTCATGCTGGGCAAACAATATGTGCTTTACCACATTCATGATGGCGGCTACCTTTCCTAACAATATTTTTAATCATCATATGGCGACCTTAGTAACCCTTATACCAGCAATGTAGGAGGAAATTTCAAGGTGACAAACTTCTTAATCTTTATTACGGAAGATCCGCCGTGCTTATCCCGGTATAAAACCGGCCTTTTGTAGTTCCTTTCCGAATACATTTAGACATCTCCGAGGTTTACCCAAGTTGGCCGCTGCAATTAGTAATATTTGTTTTAAATGTTTAATAATTTTCAATGTGTTTGGCATTCGCGATATATAGATGTTCACAAATTCATTATGCATTTTTTTGATGTAGCACTCTACATATTCTTGAAACGTGGCATACCACATTTCTGTAAAATGTTTTGATGCAGTAAAGACGTAATTTAGAGGCTTGTGACCACACTAAATCTGTGGTAGAACGTGCTGCGTCTCCAGAAAAAAGAAGGCTAATTGATCAGTATCAAGATCAACACCGGAATGGGTGAGATACTTTAAAGGTTTTCTCATTATTGGAGCAACAGGACTGGCCGAAGCCGTACGATAAGGCTAAATTAGGAATTTATCAGTTTAATGTGACATCAACGCTCGCGTCGTAGTCGTCTT
Source organism: Haemaphysalis longicornis (assembly GCF_048455015.1). NCBI lineage: Eukaryota > Metazoa > Arthropoda > Arachnida > Ixodida > Ixodidae > Haemaphysalis > Haemaphysalis longicornis. The sequence goes on from NW_027526445.1 coordinate 31,537,569, forward strand.
TCTGCCGGAACAAAACTGCGGGGACGCTTAGAAACTTTGTAATATCACTGAGTGGCAAATGGATTACAATAGACTGTCGACAAGCAGAACTTTAAGGGACCGAAAAAAATAGTTCCGTTCAACAGGAGGTGTGTTTATTGAGAGAGATTTCCAAAGGTGCATATTTATGGGGCTACGCAGTCGTAATGACATTTTTTGGAACTCTAATCACTAGAAGGTGAATGCACTTGAATGTATTTCAGAAAGCAAAAAAAGAAAGCTAAAATAGGCACAACATTCACAAAATTGATTTGGAAAGATTGAGTTGCTGTGCCGTACAAAATGCCTCAATTACTGTTGTGTAAGTCCTTGCAACTGCATCTTCACGGAGGTTAGTGGCCTCAACTTCGCAAGTGCTTACGAGCCACCGAATTTAGAAGACGGCAACGCGGTAATGAAGCGTGAATAGCACCACGATGGCACGAACCAGGCGGCAGGAGCTGAGCCCTGTAACCTCGGCGTATTGAATTAAAAGCGAACGACTGGAACAAGAGCTGCAATGTTTCATTCGTAGCTGTAAAAAGGCTAACCTCTTACAAGACGAGGCTTATTAGCCCAACGAGGCTACAAAAACACGAACGAAAAACAAAAACAAAAACGAAACAGCCGGAACCATACAAATGTGTTTCTCATACCAATAGGTATCACAAGAAGTTCCAATTCTTCTTCCTTTTACACGATGAAGACTAATATTTTGTTCCAATTACCTGGAATATCTTTACGTTATCTGAATGCAAAACCAACCAAATTACAGGCTACTGTTGTGTTTAAGCGGCAATTCCGTTTAAGCGATTTCCGTTGATCAAGATTCTACTGTATATGAAATCAAAAGTCACACAGTGCTTCAAAGACTAACTGCCGCGTGCCGAGCGCGCCAAAAGAAAACCGCATTAACTATCATCACTGTCTGCATTTCCGCACAACTGTACTGGTGCCCGAGTGGTGCCATTTATATGGTACTTTGTGCTCCAACCTCATTCGCAGTCAATTTAGGGGCTGGCAGCCAAAAGGACGTTGATGCATCAGCTACCTTGTTAGGCTGCGGCAGGAAATTCCAATTATTCTGGTTACTTATTCAGGCACAATAACGGGAAATAGACCGAATCCACTGAGCGTCCCCCTTTAAATTATGGTCCTTGACACTAATTTACTATTACATTCTTTTTACATTCAACCATATTAAAAAAAAGTTTCAATGTTTGCAAGCAAAACACGCAAAAATTTAAAATATATTTTGTAGAAAAAGGCACGATGGCGACAATGATATTAGATGTGTAAGAAGAAACGTTTACTTTTTGCGTTTTTGTATTTTTACAACATTAACTCTTTTAAATGTGCTTGTTGTTGACATACCGTTTTTTTTTTTGCTCCTGCTAGCAATAGAAAAAAAAACGATGTGGTCATATGTAGGCTGCATACTACGTGTTCGAACATCTGCACTGCTCACGCTTAGTGTATGTATAACGCTGGTGATTGGGGGACCTTAGGCCACGTGGCATGAGAGTGATTTGTTCATGGTACAGTTTTTTCGTGTTTTCTTCTGACACGTAAAAACTGTACTCAGTGATGAATCTTGCGCCAACTTCTGCGCCGTGCATACTAATTTTCAACCGTCATGTCTCACTAAAATCTCCGCAATAGGTTGGTAATAATGCCCGTGAGTTACGCAATGCTTTTTGCAGCACTTGTCTAGACATTGCAAAATTGTCTAGGGCCTGAATAAAACTAAAATAGGTGAGTTTTATGCTTCAATATTCAGGAGGCTTGACACATGTCAATCCCACTTACGCAGTTTAAAAATTCTTTCTTTGGAATTGTAAAAAAATCGTTACAACCTTCGCTTCATGGTGTTTGTAGGCTTATGCACGACCTCGTTCAAGGCATTAAATCGTGCCGCTTCAGTTTCATTGCAAACGTCGCACTGCTCTGGAGCACGCCTTGTCCCGATATCCAATGCAGAGTTTAAGAGTATTTGCAAAGGCTTTGAATACAGTGAACGGTCGCGTGTTTTCTGGCTGTGAATAGATACAAAATTGTCGTTTTCACTTTTCAAAGCGTCGTAAACAAAAACACGGAGTGAAGGTCGTCAAGTGGATGCTGCAGGGGTCCCATTTACCCTTAAATGTCAATCACAGCGATCCCAATTTTCCTCAATTTAGGTACGTTCGTCTTTGGATCAATCAACGGAGCTGCATAAAGAAAATTTTAACACGAAAGTGTTGTATGCCAAGGTCCACCAAGATCTAATTGATGTCATATCCTTCACGCGAACGACCTCGCCAGAAAAAAAAATTAATTCACGCGGGTGGGCCGGGATTCGAGTCACAAACTCCTTCGCCGCAACGGCATGTAGGAATACGGAAGCGCCTGATATCCTTCCTTTCAGATTGTACTGCCGTCTAGGACAGGCTATGCGGAGTAGTGCATCATAATGCTATTGAGCGCCGAAACTTGGCGCCAGCATTCCAGTGCCTATCTGTACGGGGCACACGGAGCGCAATTTGCGGCAGAGTCTGTAACTCAACGACGCCGACTTGACAATGCCGCTCTCGTGACACGGTGCGCTGTTCCTTTCGCTCCAGAGAATCACATGTTCACCAAACGATTTGCTTGAAACCCGTTTGGTTTCGTTCTCACGGACGGTTTTCGAGTGCCTATGGTTTACAGTGTTTTCTGGCTGTGAATAGATACAAAATTGTCGTTTTCACTTTTCAAAGCGTCGTAAACAAAAACACGGAGTGAAAGTCGTCAAGTGGATGCTGCAGGGGTCCCATTTACCCTTAAATGTCAATCACAGCGACCCCAATTTTCCTCAATTTAGGTACGTTCGTCTTTGGATCACTCAACGGAGCTGCATAAAGAAAATTTTAACACGAAAGTGTTCTATGCCAAGGTCCACCAAGATCTAATTGATGTCAAATCCTTCACGCGAACGACCTCGCCAGAAAAAAACATTGATTCACGCGGGTGGGCCGGGATTCGAGTCACAAACTCCTTCGCCGCAACGGCATGTAGGAATACGGAAGCGCCTGATATCCTTCCCTTCAGATTGTACTGCCGTCTAGGACAGGCTATGCGGAGTAGTGCATCATAATGCTATTGAGCGCCGAAACTTGGCGCCCGCATTCCAGTGCCTATCTGTACGGGGCACACGGAGCGCAATTTGCGGCGGAGTCTGTAACTCAACGACGCCGACTTGACAATGCCGCTCTCGTGACACGGTCCGCTGTTCCTTTCGCTCCAGAGAATCACATGTTCACCAAACGATTTGCTTGAAACCCGTTTGGTTTCGTTCTCACGGACGGTTTTCGAGTGCCTATGGTTTCAGTTGGGTTTACGGAAAGCTTCGGCGCGTGCAATCCAGTGTCTAGCGTTGATGTGTATAACGGTGCCATAGCGACGAAATGCAAATAGTGATGTGCAACTTCATATCAATTCACAATAAATATTTACGGCTCCTATGAAGACACATTTCACTTTCCTGCTTTACGGGTTTCTATGGAAAAGGGATCAACAGCATTTTTAAAGAAAAGCTTGTTAGCTCTACCAGCGAACTGTACTTTCATGGCGTGCGGGACAACAAACTCCCAACGTTGAGGAAGCGGTGGCGGGGCGAGGGCGAGGATGGGGGTTTCATTTACCGGGCACACTAGAGTAGGCGCTGCGAATTTACCCAGCGTTCCCGGCGTGGACGTGATTTCTCACAGGCGGCGCGCCAGCGGTACGGCTTTGTCGTCTGTTTTAGCGATGGTTGTTTTGGGCCTGCTTCGGCGCAGCTTTGCGTCAATTGCGCATTGTTTTCGCCCGGCTTGATTACCCTGTTGGACAGCGCTTCCAGGGTCACCCGCACCCGACGTAATTATGTGGTCGTACTGAAAACAGACGTTAAGGATAGGTTTTCTGGGCGGGAATAGAAAATGTACAAACCACACACAGACATTTGAAAACTACAGAAACATTACCATTGCGCACTGCTTGCAACGAGTAGGACTCTGTTTTCTACATTGGTGAATACCACTATGGTTGGGTTTTAACAGGTATTGCAAAAGGCGAAAGTAGAAGCTGGTTCTGATTAGAGCGATTATAAAAGTTTCCTCAGCTTTATCGCAATTCTCAGTTACTATGCTAACTAGTTTATACCGGTATCAATGAGAACCACTAACTTCATATATCGCATTGTTTCGGCGTCTGCGCGTGTATCGGGTGGTAGTGTAGCCCCAAGCTAGCACATCAGAACTGCTTGGTTCCGCTCTCTCACCCTTCGAAAGACGTTCTTCTGCGTTTTCATTCTCCTGACTCACTGCCGGACTACCGCGGCAGCGCGTGCTGCCAGCGCTGTCGTGGCCGGCGCTGCTGGTGCGTGCGGGATGCCGCACCCGCGAATTCCAAGTAACGGCTTGCAGAATCTCTGGTTTCACTCTTTCACAGCGACGTGTGTGAATTCAAGTAATGTCGCATGGGCAATTGTTACGGGTGTCGTTTAAAGCTTTGCTTTCCAAGCACCTTAACAGCGTAGACTAGAGCAAATTTCTTGCTTACCTTGGTTCTTCTTAGTTTTTCCAAGCGAAGCGCCTTTAGTACAGAAGCCAAAAAACTTAGGTTATGAAGTTCATTGAAAATGTTATGCTACGCGTGGTCGCTCTCTGGTTTCAAGTTTTCTAGTTTTTTATGGATATTGAGAATTGGGTGTTTCCGAAATCTGAATTTTGTTCTTGAATCTGCTGGCATTTAATGTATTGCAGTTTTAGGGCGTGGACCGACAGTAATTTTTAAGTATTCTTGGCCACACGACTAGAAGCTTTAAGTGGGCACAGGTGCAGCTGTGGCAGCAAGGCTTACATTCCTTCCAATTGGATTCCTCTACTGTGTAGTCCATATATTCAAAGAAAAGGGCGGCCCGGTTTCTGCTCTTTTGCCCGAGCGCATAAGATATCTATGAAACTGCTCGTAACAGCTTCGTGGTAGTTTTCTCGGAACAGTGTTTCACTAATGAATGAGAAAAACAGTGTCTCCTCGCTGCACAAGTAAGGTAGAAGTTGACACATTGCCATAAGCACACAACAATATGAGTAAAACTGAAAATGGAACGACCTAACTAGTTTTATTAAAAGTACGAGTTCACTCACACTCGGGGTATGCCCCGAATCAACCCTGCACTGTAAGGCCATGTAGTGAAGGCTCCGGTTTCGTGTTTCCAAACTGGGGATCTTTAAAGAGCACCAATACATGGTGACACGGTCCTTTCGACTTCTCGCTTTTATATGAAAAGCGGCAACCGCAGCTAGGAATCGATTATGGTCCTGCTACTAGCAGTACAGCGTCTTGGCAACCTAGCCACCGAGGCGATTTGGAGAACCCTTTTTTACTGGCGAATTCATGGCCCGAATTTCCGCCATAGCCCTTTAGGTAGCATCCATTGTGCTCAGTGCACGCCTGTAAGCTACGATATTCCTGCCAGTGCAAGATCTTCTACCGTTTTTATTCCCGAAAGTAGGTTTTGTTTCACAAGTCAACTACACACAGTCATCCTCACATGTACCCCACTCACAGGGAAAGTACTCACTTTCAACTTCCGCTCAATCGTACCATTTTTACACGAAAAGGTGAAGCATCCTTGGGGGGAGGGGTGGCTAAATAAAAGTCACATCAGTACACCCGTCAAAACTACAAGCCATAACACACAAGGAGGGTGCAACTGAAAACCTGGTTCTTTATTTCCCCTCCCATAGCGCAGCTCCACGATGTTCCTGCGTGAGACCACGTGCTGGACGACGGCCGGTAAGGTTGAGATGTGCAGCGACGGAAGATCGAACTGTGATTTTAAAACAAATCGTTACTACTTTCATCCAGTGGTTTCGCGGAGGTGAGCGTTAACGTTTTGAGGAAAAACACACCTTCGGTGGCGCACCTTTCGCCAGGCCCGCTGTCGGAGCTGCGCACAATGTCCCGTCTTCCCACCTTTCTGCTCCCGTAGCGACCACTCAGCTGATCGGCTGCAGACCAAACCCGCAGTCTTCCATGCATGCGCCACATGGTGGTCCCATGTTTACGGTACTAATCCTGCTCCCCATTCCCCATGAAAGAGGAACGCCACTTTTGCCTAGAATGAAAGTCTAGGTCGCGCCTTCTACTATGAGCGTTTCAAGAAACCGAACGGCTTTGAGCCGTGGTCGGCTATAGAGCTACACAAAAGGGTAACAAAGCAAAACTAAGACTCAACAGGACTAAGCCGAGATTTTGTTTCCCATATCGAACGTTAGCTTTGCTAAGCAGTAACCATTTTTTAAGGAGCTTGTTTCAAAAACCTTTTTTTTTTTGACGGCGAACGCCCTAGTGATATTAGGAAGCTCTACAACATTTTTATAACAAACTCGCATGAGCCGAAAAAAGCCTACAAAAGCTCATGAAAGCTAAACGCGACACGGTGGGTAAGAGACTCGTAGCAACCAACCTCACTTTTATGTTATCGTGCCGATGTAATGTAGAATATGGGGTGGGAACAATTTAAGTGGGACCTGGATAACCAGCACGTTTGTCCATCACAAATATCCGAGTTCAGAAGAAGACGTAACAGTGGACACAGCATGATTTCCTTGGTGGTAGGATAGCTCACATCATGTAAAGATATCAGTCAAAACGCAGCGGGAAATATTGCCTTACATAGCTTTTTTCACATCGAGGTAGCATTTCTCGCATACAAATTCATCGAAAGAGAGATGTCCTTCATAAGGCTGCCATTTGTCATGTACTTCACCAATGTGGCTAACTAGAACAGACAAATGTCTAAATGATGACCTGTACTGGCGACACAGCCAAACATCCCACCACGCAAGCTATTTCGCGTGGCGGCGTCATGATTTCGACGCTTTTTAGCGCAGGTCTCATACGCCTCCCTACAGCTGTGCCTTGACATGCCTAGGTTTTGCTCTATTCAGATTACATTTTTATCCAGGCCGATGAGACGAACCATCGTAACATCCCTACCCTATTCAAGAAGGCAATTCTGAACATATGACTTCGCTGACAATACAATAACATCTCAGAGTTTGAGGTCTGACGTTTTCCCCATAGAAGTATGCTCCGGTGGGGTTCACGGGACCTGATGTTTCACGTCATACATTCAACGTATAATGGGCTCGATACCTTATATCAAGTCACACAAACAATTCGGCGTCATATTCTAGATTCCAGGTACGAGCAGAGTACGTTACCTCGGTGGCCATTATTGGGGCTCCTCCCCGTCTCTGCTCGTTTTTCTATCACGCTGTTAGGAATGATTAGGAATTTCAAGGCAGACCGAGGAATGCCGGTCGTCACATGGAGGGCAATATTTGAAAGGACAGGAGATGACGGGTGAGGGAAAAGGACATCACAATTAACGAAGGGTTGGGCGGGGTTGTCTGCGTGAAAGACTGATTTCGGCAAGCAACACACATCGGAAATTTCTTTCGGCTTGGAAAAAATGTTCCGAAAACAGTGGCTTCCAGTATTTTCTTTGTAATCACAATAGAATGAGTTTGTACAACATTTCCAAGTCATATAAATACCAACTGAGCATCAAATTTAAACCTGACTGCTTTACAAGGTCTTGTAACTTTGCAAAAAAGCCCCCACACTACACTACTCCAGATACAGAACACTGGTAAGGACATAATCCTCGGCTAAATACCGGTCAACGACGTTTATCTTTCATTTTACCTTATCTTTGAACGCGTAAAAATTAGATGGTTTGCATTTGTTTTCTTGTCCTTACTGAAATCTCCGGCTCATATGTACAGTGCTTACGTGTGACGCCTTCGTTTACACGGTATTTCCGGCTATGCCGTGTTTTGTGGGCTCACTTGAACTTCCTTCATTGTTCTTTTTTTAGTGTTCACCGAAGAAATGAAGCAGGGTTTTTGTTTTCAGTGCGTACAGTTAACTTATTATGAGAGTTGCATGCATTGTACTGATGTGCAACTGTGCTGGTCCACCTAACCAAATCAACCAGGAGCTGATAGGTGGTCAAGGTGCCTGCGACAGCTTTTTCCGGCCGCCTTACCATCAACCATGTAAATTGTAAGTAAACATTAGTTGAAATATAAAACGTGAAGTTTCTGGTCCCGGCTTGAGGTAGTAGCAGCTCTCTGCAATCTCTTGTCACTTCTAGATGCCTGAATACCACAACCATTGTACGTCACAACTTTGTCTCGCGAAAAACAATAGGGGAGGTCAGGGGATGCATTGATGCGTTGTAATGCGCAGTGTTGGCATGGTAGACTGTTAATTGATTTCATAATAATCTGAAAAAAGAAAAAAAGTAGAATATGTAAATTTTACGGTTTGTGTTACTTGGCTTATATTTACAAAGCTGCTAGCAAAATAAAAACTGCATCGAGTTTTATTCTAAACATAAGCCAGAAAAACGAGTAAATATAACTAAGAAAATTATTCTAGCAGCGAGCATCTTTTTTTTGCATTGTAGATTTCAGCTATCTTTTGTTTATTCCAAGTTTTACGGAACATTGATTTTTTCTTTCATTTTTTGTGACACTTGTTAGGAAAACGTGTTGAAACCATGCCTTACTCTTTCCTTCCTGACTAAAAATAGAGCGAATGTAAGAGGGTGCTGCACTCCTACACGAAACGACCATCACACAATTTCAACAAATACGCACTGCTGTTGCCCGAAACTATAAAAAAATAAATGCAACAAATCACATTCCCGACGCAATGACTAGTAACAAGAACACCGCAGACTCGCCGAATAATTTTATAACTGGCTATTTCCCTTTATCGACTTTGCACACAAACATATAAAACTCTTTTAGGTGCACAATGGGGGCATAAAATCATCAGAAAGGAACAATCGCATACCTTAGGAAATGGAATCTCGTTGATATCGTCCTGTATATTTTTTTTGGCCTAATACGAACATTTTTTCCCTCCAGTCAAAGCCCTTTAAAAATATTTGATTTTTGTAGCTCGAGAACGACGGCGTTTTTGCAGAATATTGGTTAATACGATCGAGCAACCGTGTTTTGACCGAAGCTAATAGAAGTTTTAAGTTTATTCCTTGGTGTACTAGCTCATACCGCATTCTAACCAAACACCAAATTCATCTCTCAGAGACGCTGATGCCGTGGCAGCGCAAGTTTTGCGGGAAAAACCATCGCGGCAGCCGTGGCTCGTCTGTCCAGTGCATACAATAAATCAGATTATGCACTGCGCTATCTCCCTAACATATGAATCAATGAAGAAGGTGCGCAATGCTCGCGGCAGCCACTACCTCTATTCCCGACTTTTTGATGCTCCGTGCTTTGGCTTGGTTGTTTCTTCTCTTTCGGCCTTCTTGGTGTGGCCGATGGTTCTGCCAGGCGTGTGAAAATGTCGTCGAGCAAACGCAAGGCGTTCCATAAAAGAGAAAAAAGGAAAATTATACGCAAATATTAACAGAATACGCAGAGTAAGCGCTTGTACTTGCGACGCCAGCTCGGTTTACACTGTCAGCGCTCAGTAATATTGTCGATCAGCAATAGCGACGTCGAAATAAGCTGCACGTTTTCGGCCCGGGGGAAAAAAATCACAAGGCGCAAAGCATCAGCAAACGGAAGATTAATTGCGCACATCTTTTAAGGAAATTGGAGTGGTTGGAGTACAAATGGACGGGTCCGTCCTACGCAAGAATTTCCCAGCATCACTGTCGGATTGAACATTGAAGACTTTTAGATGTAAGGTGCTTGTCGTCGCCCATTTACGGCGCGACATCGATTGTCCCACCAAACACTGTACGGCGAGCGAAAACTAAAGGCTGCTTGTTTTTTTAACGTTCCCCTAGATATTTTTCCTGGACGTTGAACACAAGAAACAGAAGCACAGATCTACCAGACACTTTATTTTGCTCAAAAAAAGTTTGTTGCTGGCGGAGCATTCACGTATTACTCTTTTTTAACCTCTTTAGATATTGGGATTTACCTTAATACGTTTCACTTTCCACTTTCCGTAAAATACGCATGGTCAAGATTTCTTGTATTGTCATCTGCAAATGACATACGAGGAACGTCTTATTTTGCCTTTTTCCCGAAAAGTAAACAGTGTTAAGATTGATTTCACCGACCCCCACTCACCTCCTCGACCACATCAACGGTATTTTGGTGAGGCCCAATTGCCCTCCTTTGAAATTTACTATGTTATGTTGTATCAAAAAATAAGAAAACCAGTATTTCCTACAACATATATCTGTAACCTTCAGCCAATATATTTCACCTGATTTAGATATAATTTTCCAGAACCTAGTAAACAATCCCATGAATAAAAACCTGGAAAATGTTAAGCCCTACTTCTGATTGGGGTAATCTCGCTGAACTATGCACCGGGAATAGCGCTTGGTCAGAGCGCCACGTCATTAAACGGTCACAGTCAGCTGTCTTATCTTTTCCTCGACGTATGCCACGTTTTCGCCGACGCCACGGTGATTCTCGTCACGCGTTCGTGTAAAGCAAGTTCCCTGATATCAAGCCAGAACGTCTATTTAAGAAACAAGTCTCCGTGCCATTTTCTTCAGTAGACCCCTTGACACGACAGTTTTTGTTATTTGCAAGCCGGCCTGTAGGCGTTCCTGTAAATTGGGCCAAATTGTATAACGCCTCTTCATCTGATGCACCGTGGCCCCCATATCCATCAACAGCATAAGTACAAATGTTAAACACGCCGAGGCTTTCTACAAACCCGTAAGCCTACAGACCTTCATGAAGACAAAAACAATTCTAAGAGAGCAATGCGACAATCTTTTTTGGGAGGTCCCTAAGAGGTTGGGTGCTGATATAAGTGCGTGGCACAAGCATTATAGTGTATGTTAGTGAGGGTTCCACGATTTTCTACGGCATAAAGCCGCAGAGTTATATGATTATTTTCGAAATAACATAAGATATTGGAGAAGGAACAGCTACCAAGTGGTCTTTAGTTCTGACAGTTCTGGCTCCAGCAGCGCAGTTAGTTGCAATTACAACAAACAAACTCTAACTCCTTGATAGCTCAGCCTCGCAAACCGTCCTTTGCTTCATTGCGTGTGTGCGGCCCTCTCCTCAATTTCAGCCAAACTTCTTAGTGGTTTGGGTTTTGAATTTTTTGTGTGAGTACGCCTTTCCGTCTGCCGGTATGATTATAGAATTTTCGGTCATCGAGTTTGAGGTTTTTTCATCAGTAATCGCACCTCGTCAGGTAAGGAAGCCTCATTTCGACATTTTAATTTCAAATCACCTGAACAATAGGTCGCTCGTTTTTGCATTAAAACTGCTCAAACTGATAAAAAAATAGCTATTTGGGATGCGAGCGATCCCTCTGAATATTGGTTTATCATTGAAGAAGCTGTCATACAAGTGTAACCTTCTCAAACAACTCAACAAACCCCTTTTTGGCCTACAGAAATAGAAATTCCTCACTTGACCTCGGCAAATATTAATTGGTTTGTGTGTTCAAAAGGTTGAGATAAGTAAAGGAGAACCAACTTCTGCAAGCGCAACTCAAAACGTCGACCGAGGACTCGGAGAAAGCCCCCCGTAAACGGCATACAATAGACCTCTACCGAGATGCAAAAAATGAGGGTGCCCCATGATATGTCAGTTAATGACCAGCCGTTTTGAGATTATAGCAGGATGGTAAAAAATAGAATAGGGGTCAATGTGGAAGCGATAGTGACTTTATACCGTGCCTGCACTACTTTTACTGCTGTTCTGCGACGCTGCACTTCTATGCTCTCAAGTTGGGGCCATGGCAACCCCCACCAGTGTTTTAAATGCACAGGTCCTTGGATTAGCATCTGCAGGACATGCACATGAAACAAGGAATACGGCACATTCGTTTCAGTTAGCTGCAGGAGACTAATCGGGCTACTGCATTCATAAGAAAATATATAGCAAGAATACCAGCGACAGCATCTACAACAAAACGAACAAACTAACACCACGGCAATACTCATTCCCTCGTACAGCGCACGAGAAAGCCAATAAAAATGCCAAAAAAGCAATCCACTATCATAGGTAGCCAGAATGTAGCTCCTTAGTGCAAAACCAGGGCAGTTGTTCTGCATAAGATACGTCACAAACATGCTTTTACCCCTCAACTTGTGCTAAGTCAAATGAAGCGTTTTCCATATATTCATAGTTCTCAACACTTGTGATAATGCCACTTTTCTGTTACGTTCCTCGATAATGCGATACAGCAATACCAACATACCTCGGTATAGCAGCACTGTTTTTACTCTGTAGAATAATACGGAAACACTGAACTTCCTGTTATTGCACGACGGGGAACGGGCAAATAGGTTTTAGGAACCGACTAGCCAAACAACATGATTTATTAGGTAATGAACTGGGCTTTGTCATTTCTAAAAATTGAAATTAATACAACTGAATCAATTTTTTTGTTTCCAAGAATGACAATGAATTGAGCGGGTATGCTAATTTCCCCACAAATATGTGGATGGAACTCATCAGCTCAGTTCACATTCTAGAGAAAACAACACCAAAACCTACTCGACTGCTAACGAACTGGCAGCAGTTAGGCATGCATTTGATGAGAACGGCGGACATCACACCCAATAATGGGTCCTCGATTGACGTGGCGTCTTACAATCCCTGCGAACTGTGGTTTCCAACAACACCTGATAAATTCTTTTTGAAATTACGAAAATTCAATTCCCGGCACTCATACTACACAAACACATTGTTCTTCAGTGGCTGCCTGGTCACTTTGTAATACAAATCAACAACAAAATCAAAGAAGTCGTCACCGCAGACCTTTACCTGCTGATTATGACATGCATTTTTAGTCTCGGGGGCATGCAACGTCTTCATCTGTGCGACTGTATATGCTCCAAAGTTCTTGTAGGGGCAGGATATTGACCGCACGTAACCTACTAAAAGGGCTATTGACCCTGTGCGTGAATTCCACTTTCCATGCTGCCTCAACAAATGGTTTGAGGGAGCACTGCTTGTCGCAACTCACCGTTAGGGTTAAACGAAGCTTTAAGTTAAATATAGGTTGTGACAATCCATGGCTGAGCCGGACTTGCTCCGTCCGTGAGACTAAAAAATAATTGCTGTGCCTCTGCCCTCATTGTTATGCTGCGCGAAAAGCTGCAGCGAGCTCCTTGTCTCGAGTAGAACGAGGCCGCAGGATAGAACTCGGTGATAGTCTTGCCCTTGGAAATATGGTGAGGATACATAATTGGAAAAGAAATTATTTCTTTATTTGCAGCAGGAGTCAGAACTGATACTTTTTAAAGATTGTGAACAATGCAAATGGATCTAGGCATCTTTTTGTTCGTTCACGCAGTAATGTTTCTATTTTTTATTGCTTTGGTGTAATTTCTGTTCTTTGGGCTGTTTGTTTATATAATAAGGAACTTATCATCACGATTTCCTTTCGAAATTAAGTCTGTGCCCGAAATTTGCTTGTTGCATTCTTGTGAATCTCGGTTTCAATGTTTCGTGCGCTTTTCTCTTTCGCGTAATCAGCCTGAATGTTAATTATTCGACCCGCCTCACGAAAGACCTTCCCATTTCCGGTGGCAAGCCCCACCGCCAGCAGGGAAGACCTTACCAATCCTCATTAGTGCGCCTTCTTAAGTCTCTGTATCGGTGCAAAGAAAAGCCTAATTCCTCCTGTGATAGGTAGAACTGCTAAACATGGGTGAGAGCCCCATTCATTGAAAGCACTGCCTAATATTTCTCTAAAACGTTTTTATTTTGATTTTCTGCGTGTACTACCGTAACTGTGCTAATTATGATATTATCTAGTAATAACAAAACAGAACATTGGCGGCTCACAACTTGTTGAGTCATGCTATGCGCAGCGTGGTTTTATTTTTAGGTACAGTGTGTGATCGCTATAAATAAACCGATGTCGCGAGGGGAACTCGGAACGAAAAACTGGCGTGTGTAGGCGCCCATCCTTTGAGTATTCAGACAGTCCGCTGCCCACGCTTTATCAGAAATGTCTTTCGGTGTGGAATAAAGGTAATGATTTGGGTGAGTTTTGGCGTTTTGTTTGAATTCACGGTACAAAGAATTCGTAAGACAAAGAAGCTAAACATGTGAAGTTCCTTATGCAAGTATCAGACAGTCTCACTGGCATGCAATTTGTGGTTACTGCAAAACGCGCCCGCGCACAAAGCAAAAGCAGAATTCACATGGAGCTTATTTTTGGACGGAAGAATCTCCAAAGATATTCTATAGTGCACAGTGGTTGGAATGTGGGCGTTACAATTGTTCAAGAAACAACACCGAGTTGAGCAAAAGTACATATTTCAAAATTTGCTTTGCTACCACTGAAGCCATTTTTAATAATCAGTTTTAGTATTCGAGATTGCAAAAAGTTTTATTTTCAACTTTGGTAGAAAACAGTTGTCTTGCCAAAATTTCAAAAAATTCTCCTTCATTGTCTATGTACATCTGCTTGCAATAGCATTTTGCCATTTCTTTTATGATTTACCAAGAAGTGTGCTATTTTCAGTAGCTTGGAAACTTGTTGGGAAAGCGTGCACCAACCGTGCTTTACTCCGTCCTCCGTGATCAGACGTAAAGCGACAACATACTGCCGCTGCACCCATAAACAAACCAACAATATCACGATTGCGACAAATAACACACTTCTGTTGTCGGAATTACAGAAAAGATAGCTGTGGCTTAGCTTGGCGATGCCAAAATATACTAACGTGAACTAAAGTTCAGCTGGTTATTCTTAGGGTTTCTGGTTGTCTAGGATAAGTTGATTATCACCCTATTGAGAATGTGGAGTTGATGGAATCCATCAAACATCAACATGGTGGATTATGGGAATGGCATTAATGATGACATGACGGGAGATGACTGCATGCTTGCAGGGTGATGGATGTTGGCATGATGGTAGACGTCCGTAGCTGACGGCATGCTGGTAGCTGACGGCAATGGTAGCGTCGATGCTGGCAGGTTGGGTGACGGTATAACGGTAGATATGTGAATTGCACAAAAATGATGACGACATGAAAAGGAAAGGTGCTATGCAATGATAATTAAAAACTGGCTTCACTTCTTGCAAATAAATTTTTAAAACAAGATTTGCAGCAAATAATAAGCTTGTGTGACTTGCGTTTTGCTCTGTCCATTCATGTCGTGATCATTTTTCTGCTATCCTGCTACAATGCTCCGGAAACTTTTCAAACTTTTAAGCATTTTATGAGAGCTTAGAGGTGTGTGCTGGGGTGCTTAAAAATACTACACAAAACGAACTTGGTTTTAACGTTGAATATATTATCATTAAATATTAGATATGCTGACTGTCTTCGAACAGGTGGGCAGCTGAAAAAAAAACTGAGATACACACTAAAGCTTATACAATACAGATCAACACAAAACAAACGTATACGCACATTTCACATGCCTCCGTAAACATTCTGAGATGGTCACTTCGATGTGGTCCCTTGCTTCTGCCATTCCTCTACGCCATCAAAATCGAAAATCTGCAGAAAAAGAACATTTTCATCAAATTAAGGGGAAACCATCCTGCTAGGACTCCCTTCAGGTCATGGAAGGGTGCTCTTGACCTGCACTGCTCTAAAAAGCATCGCATGGTGGCAATGCCTTTCCCGGGAAAGGATTTTAGTAAGACGCAAGCGCACATGCATGCAAGCAAGAATTTCAAGAGAACATGCGTTAGCAGCAGGTAGGGAAGAAAGCAAAACACCCTGGTCTAGAAGAATTCTACGCTCAAAGCGCAGCCAGTGAATACCAGACGCAAGAAAATGTGGCTTCAGGCGAGTGTGTTGATGGTTAGGAACACAGTAAATTGAAAGGTGAAGAATGCCAGATGACATTTAACCTGGTTGGATGCGTTGAAGCGACAAAAAAACGTACACCGTGTTGAGGTGAAAGTGCTGACTAAACAAAACGCTTGCAAAAACTTCAGCAAACCTGTGATTAATTTAGAGAAAGTTCAACACCATGAGGACAACCGAGCTGTGTAAGCACTAAAGACCCTCTCGGAAGTCGCACAAAAAGGAGACAGGTGTACCAAATTTGTCATGGAACAGATTAACAATAGTGATAAGGCGCGCTGACTAGGCAGGAACCCACGTTGCGTTAAAATGCTGTGGAAGGCGAGTTCTTGCAAAGGTTACGAGCATGTGAAGGGCAGAAAACTGCTGGAGGTGCCGTATCAAAGCGCACTAAAAATCTCGTCGGGCCTTCTGCAGGATGCTCAAGTAACAAACCTAGTAAAGGAATGGCTTTAAGTGGAGGGAAAAGCCAAAACAGACGACTAGACGAGTTGGTACATTGTCTTGCTTGGTAACAGCGCAAATAAAAAAGGACACAAAAGGAAGAAGGAACGGACACAGCGCTGACTTACAACTGAAATTTTATTGCGGTTGCCAGCGGTTTTGTAGGAACACTGGAATAACAACAAAAAGGAAAATGTAGAAAAGGAGAAGGAAAAGAAAAGTTTTTATACATGATAACATGAAAGGAACAGATACATCACGTATTCCTTGGCGTGTCACGATAAGAATTTTGGGAAGGCATAAAACTCACAGTGGTCATGACGAAACGAGATAAGTACAAATGACATAACAAAAATCATGGTCGCAATCGAACCGTGGGACAGGCCTAAGTAATCTTCATTTACCCGGAGGGGTGCGCTGTGCCAAGTACTGACACTCCTTATCTGAGAGGGAGATAGATGGAGTGCTTACGCATTGTTGTCCTAACTTTAAGATTTCGTTGGCTTCTAAAATTTCCCGCACGATTTGGTTGTCATGCTTCCCTATCACTATGCTCTGATCCAGCGCCGGCTGACATTTGGAAACACAATCGCGGCAATGTTTGGCGAGATGACCACTGAACGCTTTGGAAACGTTATAGTAGTGCTCCCGTAATCTTTCATTGAGACATCGACCGGTTTGGCTTCTTTCGCCTTTGTTAAGAACAACTCACGGGGTAACACTAGAAAACCTCCTTCTTTGTCGGCCGGCAAGAGGGCGAGGAAATGCTCTTTCAAATACGTCACTGCTCTGTTGAAACTACCAACACTCGAAACAGGTTTGCTTTTCTTCAGGACGTCCACCCCCTCTGATACGCATCTGTCTACGTCCGTTTCTGGAGCTAATCTTGAGATTTGTCTTACCAGCCCAAGTAGTTCCGCGGGGGACTTCCGTGGCTCGACGGCGTACCCCGTGAGTTGTTCTGAACAAAGGCGAAAGAAGCCATTGAGTCCGTTTTCAAGCACCACAAGGACGTTGTCCTTGCAAAGGTGAAATTTAAAGCGAAAAAGTTGTGTAACGAATTAGGTATGGAGAAACTAGGAAGGTCTGTGAACCAGAGCAAAACTTTGGGATTGCAGCTATTTTTCACCGCTAAGACGCACAAAGACGGGTGCCCTTTCCGTGTCATTGTGTCAGAAAACGGGTCGTGGTTAAAAAATGTTTCTTCGTTTTTACAAGAAAAACTAAAACGGCTTCCCGTTCAGGATCCGTTTTTAGTAAGCAATTCTGAAGATCTGATAAGTTACCTCCAGGAAAACAGGGACCGAGGGTACATGGCGGGATCTTTAGATGTAAAGGACCTGTTCTATTCATTACCGCAAAAAGATGTTTTAGTTTGCGTTGAAGACTGTATTGATCAGTACGGCAGTGTGGCATTCCAAAATGACGTCGGCATGTCAGTGCAAGGCTTCCTAGAGTTGCTCTCAATGTATTTGACCTCTACCTACGCCAGTTGGGAGGGCAATGCGTTCCTGCAAAAGAACGGTGTCTGTATTGGTTCTTTTATAGCGCCGATCCTGAGCGACCTATTCTTGGCCAGTCGGGACAGGGCACTTGAAGGCAGCTTACAGGGGTCTAGAGTGGAAAAAGTATTCAGGTTCGTAGATGATTATTTCGTGCTGTTCAACGCAGACAAATCAGGTTTCCCGTCTGCAATGGCTCAGGCCAGGTGCACCTTTGAGTCGTGTTTGTCCCCGCTCATCTTGACTCAGGAGGGGCCATCAAAAGGCTCTATCAAGTTCCTTGATCTGAGACTCCAGCTTCTCGAAAACCACGTCTGCTGGCAATATGACCCACGTGGTAACAAGCCACTCTTTCCTTACGCGTCTGCTCACACGAAACTCGTGAAAAGAGCAATTGTCAAGACCTGTCTTGGCAACGCGTTGAGGAAATCTTGCCCTCATGCCGTCAAGAGCAGTTTTGAGGTGCAAACAAGGCGGCTTGTGACTGCAGGATACCCGATGGGGGTTCTGACAGCTGTTTCCGAGTCCATGTTGAAGGAAGGTAAGAAAGGGGACCAGCCTGAGGCTGCCCCCACCAAGAAAGAGCGCTTTGCGGTTTTTCCGTACATACACAGAGTTGCCCATGGCCTGAAAAAAGTAGGAAGTAACGTAAATGTAAAGGTGGTATTTTCAGCCCCACTGAAACTGTCCCAAATGTGCCGAAAGGTTAATTCAGGATCGGCGCGAAGCAAGTGTACTACCAACCATGAAAACAAGTTTGTTTCTTGCACTGAAAAAGTTGTTTATTCCGTCCCCCTGTCATGTGGCAAGCAGTATGTAGGCCAAACCGGTCGATGTCTTAATGAAAGATTAAGGGAGCACCACTATAACGTTTCCAAAGCGTTCAGTGGTCATCTCGCCAAACATTGCCGCGATTGTGTTTCCAAATGTCAGCCGGCGCTGGATCAGAGCATAGTGATAGGGAAGCATGACAACAAATCGTGCGGGAAATTTTAGAAGCCAACGAAATCTTAAAGTTAGGACAACAATGCGTAAGCACTCCATCTATCTCCCTCTCAGATAAGGAGTGTCAGTACTTGGCACAGCGCACCCCTCCCGGTAAATGAAGATTACTTAGGCCTGTCCCACGGTTCGCTTGCGACCATGATTTTTGTTATGTCATTTGTACTTATCTCGATTCGTCATGACCACTGTGAGTTTTATGCCTTCCCAAAATTCTTATCGTGACACGCCAAGGAATACGTGATGTATCTATTCCTTTCATGTTATCATATCTAAAAACTTTTCTTTTCCTTCTCCTTTTCTACTTTTTCCTTTTTGTTGTTATTCCAGTGTTCCTACAAAACCGCTGGCAACCGCAATAAAATTTCAGTTGTAAGTCAGCGCTGTGTCCGTTCCTTCTTCCTTTTGTGTCCTGTTTTATTTGCGCTGTAACCAAGCAAGGAGGGACAAAGCTTGCGGTCGCTAAAAGAGCCATACTGCAGCCTGATTACTGACGATATGTCAATGCACCAAAAAGTAATTTATGGCTGTCAAGTCGACAAAATGTTCGGCCTTGAATCGGCTGTGAACTTCGAACCGCCAATGCCACTAAAACAGCCTGCAGGCTCCTTTGGTTTGTCCTGCTGGGGCTTTCCACGGCTGATGTTACCCCCTTAGAGTATTTTTTTACCGGGAACCTCAAGCATGACCGGCTCTGTAACCTGAATTTTAGTGTGCTCAATTCTATGGAAGAGTTGGGGTTCCTCATTATTCGTATGTCCACAGACAGCCACCAGACAAACAACGCCATGTTTATAGGCATGTGAGTTGACAACACACTACAGCATGTTCTGCGGCATCCAGTTTGGGAAAACGGCCCATCGTTCCTGTTATTTGACCAAACCACCTTCACTTCACTTCACCTTATTTCCTTAAAGACCCCACAGGGGGGTGAGAGAGAGAGAGAGGGATGTTTAATGGAATGCAGAAAGTTAGAGAATGTTTTGTTCTCAAGGCCCCCTTTAAGATCCAACAAAAGTTGTGAATTGTGAACCCAGTTCGACTCTTAAGCTGATCGCACATTGAGCCTAACGTGGAAAAAATGAAGCTGTCCAGCGCCACCTTGATATTTTCGCCTGTCGTCATCAGCAGCCCGAAGCTCCTTCAGAAAAAGCCCAAAGCTCACGAACAGGCTTCAGAATCCAAATTCCGGTAAAATAGGCTGAATAGTGGAATCCAATATTAAAGACCATGCATCTACTCCACGTAAATATGTGACTACAGGCTGTTCAGCAAGGTGTCTCAAGTGAAGCATGACAAAGCGTAGTAATACTGCCAAACCCAGAACTGCAATACCCGGTTACAACTTAAAAACGGGACCACTGCATGTAATGTATCACTCCGCCGAAGCGCCGGACCCGTGACGTCAGTGCGCGCGCGTTTTGAAAGAGGATCGCGGTAATTGCGTGACATCATCTGCTTTTCTCACCGAGTTTGTTTGTCGTCACTGCAGTAATTTATAGGCAGATTAAGTCCTTTTCTGCCGCGACATCAACTCTGAACTTCACAACCTGGTCTTTCACTGGCGCCACTAGTTCAAGAAGCTGCTTCTTTGTCATTGTTGCATCACACGGGATACATTTTGATGGCAGCCAGGCTAGTATGTCAGGCTTGCGTGAGGACATGGTCGGGACGGTCTCCAGGCGCCTTGAGTGGTAGAAACGCGTTGCCCATGACGACAACACTACCCTGGGGCAGCTTCGGGAGAACAGAGTCAAACCAAGCGTCGAAATGCTTGCCGTCCATTTCGTCGTGATAGTCTCCCGACTTCGTTCTTTTGAAGACGGACAGACAGCCGTCAACAAAGCCGTCCTCGTTGCTGATGTGGGTGACTATCAGACGCGCTCCTCTTCCGGATGGCTGTTTGAGCCCATTCGTCAAACCACGCAGAAAGCGTCCTCAGATGTTTTCACTGTATCGTCCCTCCAAGCTTTCGTCACGGTGTCGCCAGCGTTTACCCAAGTTTCGTCTGTGTAGAACACCTTGCGGTGCTGCTGCCTGTACTCAGCGATCTGACGAAGGTACTTCTGCCGCCAAATCAGCACGTCCTGGCGCTCGATCATCATCGAGTTTCGTTCGCGTTTCTCGAAGACAAAACCGATGTCATTCAGGAGGCGGCGGATGGTCCACGTTCGAAGGCTGGGAAGATGCTCACTCCTCCGAAATTCTTCCGCAATCTTCTGTGCAGTAGGAAGCTCGCTGCGCCGGAAGAGGTCGTGCACAATATTTCTCAGCGCGCACAAAGTGAAGCTGTCATACATCGCAGTGCGGCGTTTGCGGTTCTCGCTTCCGAGCCTTTTCCGCGAAGGTGTTGTCAGCTTCCCGCCCGTCACCTTCGCTTTGGATTTGATGTCCAAAATCTTCCGGAAACTGACACCGGTGTACTCACTTGTTTTGCTGCAAGTTTCTTTCACGCCAACGTGCTGGTGCTCCCCTCGCAGCTTCATGTAGACGTTCAAAACTGTCTGCTGAACGTGGCGACAAAGAACAATGCCGCTGCAGTTCTTGTACAGATGCTTCGGCGTTGATGGGCTCTGAGGGGGAGGTGAACTCTCCTTAGACCGCAAATGCGATGAAGAATCTTGAGTCGAAGAAACAGTAACAAATGCGGCTGCAGGTGGTACTGCGTAGCCATTCTCCGCCAAAAAATCGACCTCGTTCGAGACGTTCATGTTGGAGAATGAGATGGTGTAAAATGTGGTGACGAAAATACAATGTGTGAAGCAAAGAGGCCACTATACGCTAATCAATCGTAATTTCAAAGCTAGTGAATAATGCATAAGTGTAAAATACAACACGTAAGCCATAAAAAGAAAACTGAACTTTGTTATTTTTTTCTTAATGATGTTCTGTTTTGTCATTTTTGCACCGGGTTTTGACTGGGAATGGCAATTTTTTTATAATATTTTTACGTTTTGATATATGGTAGTTGTGGTAATGTATCTCACATTGAAATTTTAAAATCCCAAGAACATTAAGTTTACTTGTTTTGCTTTTGGTGGTTCTTTTATTTTGTGCTTCCAAGAACATAAGCTGTAGCGCACTTTTTGCGCCAAGCAGAGGAACAGCCGGTTGCGGTGATGAGGCGCGAGGTTCCGTTCTTAAGTTGTAACCGGGTATAGCGCGGATGGCTGATTGTGTGGCCACTTTCCGAATTGACGCCACCGCATCACTGATAGCGCGCGCCACAGGCGACGCGGCCGAGGGAAAGGGAACAATCGTTCTCACAAGTGGAGAAGAGCATTCGGCGAGCTGCACCAAAAGAGGGACATCAATCGGCCGTGTCACTTTTAAATATCACATCTTGAGCAGACTAGTTCTCTCTTCTTTACTAAGAACTTCTACCTTCGTGATTTTGTTTCAGCAGTCCCATGAATAATGGCAGCAAAGGTTCAGGTTAAACATTACATAAAAACGTTAAATACAATACATCGAAATTCACTGATTCCAAACTCGGATAGCAATGAATTGCTGAAATGAAGGAGCCGACATGCCTATATATACAGTGCTATTGGAAGACCAAAGCACCTCACTCTCGGTCGAATTTGGCAAGTTCTGGTAAAGGCCGATCCACAAGACGGACCAACTTCACGGTCCAATCGGTCAAGTGACGCGACGTCAAGATCTGCTGTGGTCAGACCCAGAGCAAGGCGCATCCACTCGGCGGGCCGGCTGAGCGAACCACGAATAGCCGACCGTCTGAACTCGCAAGCTGGAAGGTTTACCACAGGCGCCGTTTGGCCGCGATAACATGTACCGCACACGCCTGCACGAACTATTTCATCCCCACAATAACAGCCAGCCACATGCATGCGGGGCGGGCGCGCTCACGCAGCCGCCCGCGTCGTTTGTATGAAGGCGACACGACGAGCGGTGACGGCGGCGCGACCCGGGTTGCATACAGCTCGTCACCACTCGCTGGAATCAAATTCTTCCCTTATATTGAGGTCCACATGGGTGAAACAATGTGATAATGACGGCTAGCATCGCACTAGTAAGAGACATAGGGGTATCTAGTGAAAGCGCGCATTAAGTATGCGCCACGATTGTAAGCCTAGCCCGCTGCCTATCCCACCGGGGGTGATTGACAGACCCCTTCGAGCACTTCGAAGCAGCCGCGTTCCCGCGACGTTCTCTATTGGCGCAACTGGACCCGGCTCCGCCCACGCGACGCGGCCGCTGTGAGACCACGCTGACTGATGTCGCGGTCCGTCGTCGAGACTGCGGACCGAAAAGCCTCGGCGAATATTTGGACCGTGAAGGCTGCGGTCCTGCGTGGTCCAACGGCGGTACGCGCGAACTGGTGACGCTCTATCACGTGATGTGTGGACCACGGTCCAAATATTCATTTTGTTCTGCCGTGTGGATTGGCCTTAACTGAATTTCCCAGTGCACGTCATAGCATTGCACTATAATTGTATATAACTAGGTGCTCACCTATTATAACCAACCTGATAAACAGCCAGTGACATCTGATGAGAGGTCCATCCAGATCATCAAAGTAGGGCATGCCAGCTGATCTCCACAGCAAGGTACAACAGTCAGCAGCCTGCAAGATGGAAGTGAGTGGCAAACAGCAAGCAAGTTGCATTAGCTTTAATCCTTCAAAGTTCTAAATGCGATATTAGGGTGTCGAGCAAGATGTTCTTCACACTCCAAGTGAGAATATGAGAACGTTAAAATACCACATTACCTGGATGTAAGGATGGCTGAAGTGACTATCACGGCATAGTGACAATGTCAACGATCAAGTTTCTAACTCTATTCTCTCTTTGCAATTAGATGCCGTTCATTATGACCAGTTCATGTATGCGTAAAAAGGTGCCGAGATGAGCTCTCTCATTGCTACGACGGCAAATGGCCTCCACGATTCTGCGACAAAGCGCGGACTTAAATGATGATACGTTGCCTTAACAATTAGGAAGTGTCTAGCGTTCCGTCCAGACGGAACACTAAAAACTGCAAAAGATCCGTCCAGACTGAACGCCAAATCAAAACCAGCCGATTAGCCGCCATTTCTAGTTCTGGGATTTGGAGTAGTGGTTCCGCGGCTGACTACGGACGTTGCAGTCCCTGGTTCAATTCTTGCACCGTTTATTTTCTGTGTGTGGCCGTTGTTAGCGTTTTGTAATAGCAAAACTTCACGCCCGCTTTACAATTCACGCGATGAGAGCAGTCAGTCTTGGGTGTTTTACTCAAGTGGCCGAACCGCTCCCGCTCGCTGGAGCCAAGGCCGACGTAGCCATCGCCAGTTACGCCCGATCTCCTCTAATTATAACCAGTGATTATAATTAACAGTGACTCTGGCTAGTCAGTGAGTGGAAGCGGTTTGGCCGATTAGGTAAAAATCAAGGCCGACTGCTCTCGCTGAAACATTGTGAATTGGGCGTCGGGTGGCAGCTCGGAGATCCGTCCGGATTGCGCTAGAGTTAGTCTGATCATCTGTAATTATTAATAATGATTAATAATTATCAGTGATTCGGGCTAGTCAGTGAGCAGTAGCGGTTTGGCCGGTTAAGTAAAAATCAAGAGAGGCTGCTCTCAACGGGAGTTGTGTTTCCTCTGGACGGAACTTTAGTGATAGTTGCCCTTCCGTCTGGACGGAACGCCAGACACAGCCTAACAATTATGCTGACGGAGGCTGGAAAGGCTATGTGGTTGACTCCTGAACAAAAATACAAGTGAAGCAATTTTTTTGTTTCTGGAGTCTCTTCTAGGGGATTGCAGCTTAAACCAGGTTCAATTCTTCTTCCCACGCAGTGCTTGAAGCCCACATGATGTGTAGGTGCATGTATTCAACTGGCACTGTCAATATCATGGCAACAATTTTTTTCCTTCAAAACTTGCATATAATTAGGCCTTCATAATGGCCGAGATGTCATAGGGAAGCCTAGTGAACCAGATTTAAGGTTGTGCTCACATTGAAATCAAACCCATTCAAACGATTTTCAAAACTGACACACATTTGCACAGGCCGCACAATTTGAAACATGACAATAATGCATTACTGCCAATAATGACAATAGCCAGTGCTTAAAAATTATTGCGATGAGAAAGAGGTTATCCTCTTCCGAAAAAATTAAAAAAAAAACTTTCAGTGTGATATAACCATCTAGAAAAAGCTGTTCTCCCTTTTATTCTCTCGCGGTATATTTTCTAGAACTATATTTATTTACATCAAGTCATGTGTTTTTACAAAGAGT
Organism: Haemaphysalis longicornis; assembly: GCF_048455015.1. Classification (NCBI taxonomy): domain Eukaryota; kingdom Metazoa; phylum Arthropoda; class Arachnida; order Ixodida; family Ixodidae; genus Haemaphysalis; species Haemaphysalis longicornis. Next base: position 31,562,591 of record NW_027526445.1, read on the forward strand.
GTATTCTTTGCTGTGCAATAATCTGCACAAGCTACTAGAGAGACCTTCGGCCTTAACCAGTCCAGAGGAGACCCACTTTTTTTAAGCATTTGCTCTTGTGCGGGGTGACTCATCCACAGAATGAGAGCACAATACAAAATTTAACTGAGCAACACGCGTGGCAACGAAATATTTGGAGACGGTAGTGAATGGTGCAGTGCTTAAACGCTCCCCATGGGCGACCAGCATTGCTTAGGCCTCTGCACCAGACGCACGATACGCATGTAGTTTCCACGTGGTAGCAAATTCGGGTTGAATGTACGTTTTTGGTGCTACTGATACACATGCACAAACATATATGCGACTATCGAACGATTGGAACACTCAAACATTCACTGCACATGCGGGGCTTGCGAGTGACGCCAATTTCAGCCATCGTACCCTCAATCTGAACGCAGAGAGCCTTGTTTGTACCAGTGCACTTTACTGAGTGACCGCTTTGAAAAAGGACAATCCCAGCAGTGTAGTGTAGACTGCTATGTGCTTCGGCTACAAGTTACCTAAAGCGTACCACTCCAGTCCAGGTACGACAAATGATGCGAATAAGTACAATATCGCAATTCCTTAAAAACTACCCACACACACAAAAAAAACATAACTTGCGAACTCAACCTGGAGCGGTCGACCGCGCGTATTGCCGATCGGTTGTGGCGAGCAACAAACCGTTTAGCCAACGTAGCAGTATGATCCTACTTCGCTCAACAAAAAGCCTACAAACGGCCCAAACACTAGGGCTCTTCGATTTACAGACTCGAATTCACCCCGGATATTCCACGGGAGTCCGAGGATTCCCCGAAGCCATAAGGGTACACAAGGAAAATTGAATGACTCACTGCTTTCAGGGAATCTGCGGTGAGTACGGGACAGTAAATCAAACAGTCCTACTGTTGCTACTCCCCCGGTCGAAAGGCTGATCTATGTAACCCTCAAAATCAGTCGCTGTCAAAAAAAAATTAGGGCTAACAGCCCTGCCCTGTTAAATACACAAATAAAGTGCGAAAAGTAGCCTTGTCACTTACCTTAAATCACAGGCGGCATATCTTCCTCGAAAGAATAACCCGATGTCTTCAAAACAACCACAACAAAGCACTCGACAAGCGTGTACAACTCCACCGACTCGGCGGCCAGGAGGAAAGAAGGACCAACGCCTCCTAAAAAAAGTTTTTTTAGGAGGCGTTGGAAAGACGATTGTGTGATGGCGTGGCAATGTTGCTGGATGGAGCAGTAGAGTACTGAGGCCGGGGTTTCGATTTCGGTTTCGGCCTTTGTTTTTTCGTAACGCAGTTCATACAAGTCGCGAAGTGAACAAAACGCGTCCACACAAATTCTGGGTTGAACATAGACGCATAAGCAATGTAAATTGAAAGCTCAGGGTGCCATACCCAGAAAAAAGGTGAGTTTTTTGGGCTATCCTGTATATAAGCAAGTTGTGGAATAAACCTCCGACATCACTTGGGGGGAAATCACTTTTGGGTAAAAACTACCAAGAATAGGCACATTTTCCGTTTAGAGAAAAATCACATCGTCCTGTCAGCGAAAAAAAAAGACAGACCGATTGAGGATCGAACCACCACCCTTTGCAACAAAAACCTAGCACGTAACCACTGCACCACCAGCACAAACGCAGAGGTCGCCCCAATAAGCGGAATTTATTTAGTTTCTCAAACTGAACCGCCAATGAAAGCACAAATATTGTTAGTTATGTTTACTGCTTCTCGGCTATAACCCATTCCGGCAGTCATACCGCTTCTTGGGCACGCACCGGTCTCGAACATCAGGCTCACCTTGAGCCGTGTAGCCAGCAATCTCAACCTAAAAGAGATATCGCACATCCTCGTTCTCCCCGACGATTGCCAACGTAGCTATGCGTGAAATCGCATGCGCGCCCGGAATGAAAATTATGTTGTGTAATAATACCGTGGTTGGATCTGTCTCAAGCCAGCTGATTACAACTAAGGCGGATTGGCGAAGCGCTAGACCCGTAGTCTGTCGCGTACAATTTAAGCCATGCCACGGACGGTTCTGTCCGCAGGCTCAGCACAGCGAAAATGAACACGTACGGTTTGACCATAGAACAGGGAGGTTTGACCCTGTCGCAGCGAAAAAAAGCTGCCCATGTTTTCAACGTAAGGGTCGGCACTGCCCCCCTTACACCAAAAACGGCGAATAAAGGGCATGCAGATTCATACCAGCCCTTCAAGTTCTGGCTTAAAAACAAGAAGCGCTAACCAAAGTAGATTTTCTCTAATATGCCAAGTTTAAAGCAGCACCTTATCAAAAATGCAGTAATTGTTTTTTTCTCGAAGTTCCCAATGCCACTGCTATGTTTCTGTTATTATATCAGTCCTTCGCTATCGAATGAATTTTGGCTTGCTGCCAGTATTCGTTCGGAAAATGCTTTTCCATCATCAATACAGCAGTCACGCTTGCCGTCACGCCAGCATCTGCCGTCATTGCGCAGCGTGCCTATTAGGTTTTCGGCAACACCTTTTCAAAAAGGCAGCTTTTGTAATTTTCTCGCAATGGACAATGCCATCGCTAAGTTTCGTTTGTTACAAGCGCTTCGCTCTCGTATAAATTTTGGCTTTCTGCCGTCATTCATTCAGAAAATGCATTTCCATCATCAATTCAGCAGTCAAGCTTGCCGTCACGCCAACATCTGCCGCCATTGCGCCGCAAGCCTGCGAGCATGGAGGAAGGTGGTGGAAGACGATGGAAGGTGCTGGCAGGCATGCCACTATGCCTGCCAGCACCTTCCAGTGTCCCCTTCCAGCAGCTTCCATTACAGTTTCTTACATACATCAAGCTTTCCGAGGCGACCATCAAGCGCAATCAACCTTTCCAGCAATGAATCTTGATGGTTGGTAGATGAATTTTCAACAGGGCATTCTTACTGCTGCTAAAAGGATTACCAATTCAACCACGTTCAATTTATTCCAATCCAGTCCAATCATATCAATAAAGGCAGTCCAGTCGCGGCGGCGGCAGTGCCGGCCCGCCACCAGTGCGTCGTGAGACGTCACTTCTCCTCGCGCGTGCGCAGCACGGCTCTTTTGGAGCCAAACAAAACTGCTCAACCTTGGCCAGTGTAGCTCACACTACAAAAATTGAACACAAGCCACGCTCTTGGGGCGACGCCTAAAAACAAGAAAGACCAGAGACTTGCATAATGGTTTATTAACGGTCTTTTTTACTTTCGCGACATGCTACTCAAACATATAAAACTATTTATGTGCAATATGTGGCCATTAAAAATTCTGAAAGGACCAATCGCATAGTATATACCGCGGAATCTACGGTCCCGCATGTTCCCGAGAATAATGTATTGCGCTTGATTATGTTTTTTTCTGCTCCCAGACAGCGCCGCGTTGTGTTATCTATGTCCCCTGCAAAGCGCAACTTGCATTTATTTTTTTTTTCTTATGCCGCACGTGTTATCTTATTTGACAGAGAGAATGTTACGCCCTAGCATCACTAGCACAGAATAATCTTCCTTAATTTAAACTGTTCTCGATGTAATTCGGCGTTCGAGAAAGAAGTGCGCCTGAAGTAAACGACCGCAGAGCAGATGCGGCGGCATTCGAATCGCCGGCACTCACCTGCGCAAGTCACTTTTTTGAACGTTGGTTGCTGGTCACTGACTGTATATTTTTAATGTTTTTAATGGGGCACACGTTCACCTCTATAAACTTGTTTTTCCTTCAATACAACAGCGTGGAATCCGGCTTTGAAAGAATATTACTTTATTTCGGCCTAATCGGCACGGTTTGTTTTAAACCAATGCTTTCTTCCTCTACCAGCCAACGGTTCCTTCGTGCCGTGCGGGACAAGAACCTCCTAACGCGACTGGAGAACGGGAAGGCGGTTTTCATTCATGGAGCAAAGGGCAGCTGGCGGGGCGAATTGGCGGCATTACCCAGCGTTACCCATCGGCGGGCGCGTCGGCGAAACCCTGCCATCAGTTTTACTTTGTCGTCTTCTTTAGCGACGATTGTTCGTGACGAAGCGACGAGGCTTCGTGACAATATTAAATTTTTCGGCCTCATAGGTACGTTTTCTTTTTCCTCGGGTCAACATCCCTTCGAAATATTTGAGATTAGTGCACGTGCAACGATCACATTTTTACCCGAAATTTGAAATAGAGTCGACCATACGGATATATATGAATGTTTCTAGAAAGTTCACGTTTATTCTTCGGTATACTAGGTCATACCGTATTCCAACCACCCAATAACCTTCACGTGTCAGAGACGCTGATGCTGCTATAGCGTAGCTTTCGCGAAAAAAAACACCGCTGCAAGGCGTGGCAGGTTCATTTAGGGCATACAATAGGTCAGGCGATGCGTTGGGTCACCAACTGAACGTTTCATATTCAAATAAGCAGCACAATGCTTGCGGCAAGTGTTACTACTTTTCCCAACTTCTCCATGTTCCGTACTTCTAGCGCTGTTCTTTGTTCCTTTTCTGCCTTGTTGGTGTAGACGATCGCACGCCCTGCCAGGATTGTGAGAATGTCGAGGAAACGTAAAGCTGTCCGCGTAAAAGAAAAATGAAAACAACGTTCGCCAATTTCAAGACAGAACGAGAGCGAGAGCTTCTACATGCCACACGAGCTCAGTTTATCATATGAACTCTGAATACTATTGTCGCTGAACAATACCAACTTGCAAAAACAGTACGTTTTTGGCCCGGTGTAAACCTAACGCGGGGCGCGAGGCAGCAGCCAAGGCGAGCAGCATTTTTCCGCCGCCCTCCCATCTACCATGTATGATGGTAACTAAACACAATTTCAAATTGAATGTGCAATTGATGATACAGGTTTGACACAGTCGCACCTGCCTTCGATTTGTTGTCCCTGCTTCTCAAACTCAACACAAGGTTGTAAACTCTGAAAAATTATTGGCGATGTTTGTGGGGTAATATTGCATTATGTTAATATGCATGTAGAGTTTCTATTAACGAAAAAAACTACAAAACGTAAAATAATACTGATTGCCAATTTTTAGCACTTAATAAGCGTAATAATGTATAAATTTGAAACTGTCAAAAGTGCACTTACTTTTATTTTAAATATAGTTTTATCAAACGTTCTTTAACAGCTAAAAAAATTATTCTCTTCAAACATATATAACCTTTTTTGTAACGTGCATTTACCCCAAAGTTTTAGTGATGCATCAAGGCCGACATGCGTGCAGTCTTAGTTGTTTTCAGCCAAGGGGTCACATGGCTTCTGCATACTCACTAGCCACAACCACCGTTCATTATTCAGACTGACCCCTCTAGTCAGCCTACTGAAGCCGTTTACTATGTTGGGTAAAGTAGCATCCATATTTTTACGCTGTCGAAATCTATGGACAGGATTGAACTTCCCGCCATTGCAAAAAGGAAAACAAGCAAAGAAGTATCAAGAACTAAGTGGCCCAACAACATGTTTTACTTAACGAACTTGGTCTTGTCATCTCTAAGAATTGAAAGAAAACAACTTAATTAAATTTTCGTTTCCCGGAAAAGAAATGATTTGAACAGGCATCCTCATTTCGCCACAAATCACTGGCTGCATCTCATCACATGAGTTCCCCTTATGAAAAAAAACTACCACAAAACCTAGTGCACCGCTACAAAACTCACAGCAGTTAGGCCTGTATTTGATGAGGACGGCGGACTGTAGAACCCACAATGGGTCAGAGTCGTCGATTAACGTGGCGTCTTACAAGCCCTCGAACTGTGCTTTCCAACAACACCTAAATATTGCAACTGAAATCTCAGAAATTGAAGCACTGGTACTTCTCGCCGACAATCAAACTGTTCCTCAGCGACGGCTTGGTCACTCCGCAACACAAAGCAACTTTAGAATATTAGAAGCTGCGAGCGCACACCATTTTCGTATGAGTACAACCAACATTTTTTTTCTATCGAGGGCCTTGAACCTAGACGTCTCTGCGACTGGAGTGGCTCCACAGACGTTGTAGGGGCAGGACATTCAGCGCACGTATCCTGCTTTCCAATGTATTGACCATGTCCATGTATTCCACTTTCCATGCTGCCTCAGTAAATGGTCTTAAGGAGCGCTGGACCGTCTGCACCTCGCCCTTACGCTTACCCGCAGTTTTAAGTTGAAGATAAATTGGGACAATGTATGGCTGAGCCGAACTTGCGCCATTCGTAAGACAACAAAATAATTGCTGTACCTCTGACCTCAATGTCTTGCTGCGCGTAAAGCTCCCGCAGGCTCCTTTTCTCGAATAGGTCGAGGTCGCAAGATAGAATCATTTTCTTGCCTTGGAAGTGCTCTGACAATACATAATTGCGAACCAAATTATTGCTTTGGTTGCTGCCGGAGTCAGAACAGATATTTATATAAACATTGTAAACAATGCAAATGGATCAAGGTATCTTTTCTTTCGTCCACGCTGTGGTATTTACATTTGTTTTATGCATTAGGGTTATTTGTTTTCGGCCGTTTCTTTATAATATTAAGAATTTTATCTTCAAAATATTCCCACAAAATTTCATTTGTGACCTAACTTTGCCTATTGCAACCATGTGCATCTCATTTTCAATGTTTTGTGGCATTTTAACTTCTGCTGCGGAAGCCTCATTGTGCATTATTCGACCCACCTCGATATAGTTCTTCCCATTTCTACTCGCAAGCCTGGTGGCCAACAAGTAAGACTTTACGAATGCCCAATAATAAGCCTTCCCTGTCTCTGTATCGGTGGAAAGAAACGACTAAACGCTCCTGTAGTAGATGAAACTGCTTAACCTGGATGACAGCCCCCTTCATGCGAAGCACTTCCTATTCATTCGCCCAAATGTTTGTATTCCTATTTCAAGTGGGTACTACACACAAGCTCACACTCACAGGATGCGAAAACGCGTGAGGTGGGGTACACAAAGTGATCGTGATGCCCAAGTGCGGACATAAAAAAAACCGTGGTACATTAAAGTAGAAGCCACAGAGTAGAAGCAATGCGTGACGAACGCGTTCACACTACTATATAGTAATTTTGCTGCTGGCGATATGATGTAGTGATATTAAAAAGCCCTACAGATCATTTGCGTTTCGCAATTTGGATTAGTCATGCTATCCGCAAGGTGCTTTTATTTTTAGGAACCTTGTGTGGTCACACTGAATGAGCCGCAGTCCTAGGAGTACTCGGAAAGTAAATTTGGTATGGTTGGAAGCCTATCCTTGGGATATTCAACCGGTCAGTATCCCACAATAAATCAGAAATATCTGTCGGCGTGGCACGAAGCTTCTTAAAACAGAGGATTTCCGCATTTTGTGTAATCACTTTACAAAGCATTTGTATGAAAGTATTTCAAACTGATATACATACCGACTGAGCGTGAAGTTCAAAAGAGAAATAAGACGTAACCTAATTGCTTTTCAAGGCCTTGAAACTTTGCTAAAAAGACAGCCTCAATACCCCACTAGATATACAGAAGACTTTGTTAATTAGTACTGCTCCTCTAAAAGCCGGTCAACAATGTTTATCTTGCTGTTTACCACCTCTTTTGAACCCCTACAAATGGGATGGTTTTTAGCGAAACATCCAGACATTTATAATTTTAAGCTTACATTACAAACGTCAGGATGAAGAAAGGAACGAGAAAACCACAGGCGCTGACGAACACTTGAGCTCTATATTGCAGCAGAAAACATATATAGAAAAGGCAGGATGTAGAACCGGAACCGAACTGTACCTAAAACCGGAACCGAACCCTTATTTTTTAGCCTGCTGAACCGGACAAGAACTGAACCAAAAAAAGAAATAACGGTTTCCGGTTCTCGACAAAACGGTTCGACTATCCTGTTATTGATAACCGGTGGTAAGTGTCATTAGGGGCTTCTTTCTCTCACGCGCAATCAACATCGCAATCTCTCGCTAACTTTCCCCTTTAAAAGAATGAAAACGCTCCGAACGCGCTTATCACGGTTACAACATGATGAAGATGTGTTTATTGCATAGATTGTAAGATTTTTAATGCTCGACCCAACGCAGGGAATGAGGCACGCCACCATGAAGGGCTGATGATTAATTTTGACTACCTGAAGATCATCAGCGTGCGCCGAAGTTTCGAACACACGGGCATCCATCAGAAAAGCGGCCGCCGCGGCCAGGATTTGTAACCGTGTCTTCGGCCTTAGCAGCACGAGGTCTTAACCACTGAGCAACCGCGCCGGGTGAGGTAAGCGAAGGTAGGTGTCTATTCGAGATTCTAGAGATTGCGTTCTTTCGCTGATTTCCACTAGCGTCTTTGGTAGTCTCTTGTACAGATAACGCTGAAATTCACAGACAAATAAAACGCCATGTTGTGTGCGCTGACGTGTGTTTGCGCGCATTACGTGGAAGATTTCTTTGTTGATGCTGGCAGCATTTGGTCAACGGTGATGCAGGCAGCATTCGCTGTGATTGCCGCAGTAAGCCCGATAACAAAGGGGCCGCAGCCTATGGTCGGCGATATTTTTCCGTCGCGTCTTCTCACATGCTTGGCCAAGGATACTAAATGGACCATGAAAACGAAGCCCTGCCTTGCTTTATTTGAACGCTCTGCCTTTCATGACTCGTTAAGGACGTTGTTTTCATAAGATGTGGTGAGAAACAGCGAAAACACTTTGACATTTCTGCCACCCAGCATCAGCAGTGACTTAGCAAGAATGCAATTCAAGCAAAATGGCCAATGCCCTAAGTCATTATTAGCATCCAAGCAGTACAATAAAACGAAGCAAGGGGCACCAATAAATAACACAACCATGTCTCTTGGGGGTGGCATTGTTTAGGCTCTACGACTACAGTAGGAGTGGTGAGAAAGAAGCTGGTACATTTTCTGTTACACCTGGCCAAGATATTCAAATTTGACAGTAGTATTGATGATCACTTAAAAAAACACTTTTTCGAGTGAAGAAAAAATACTTCAGTTTTATGATGAATTTAAAGTATACATGTGATTTTTCTCTCCTTGGTAATATTTCAGTTCTGAACCAGTTCGCGAACCAGTTCAAGCTTTCGAACTGGTTCATGAACCGGTTCGGCACTTCAGTTAGTAGAACCAGAACTAAACCGGAACGAAATAAATTTGCCTGAACCCGAACCGTAACCGTACATGTAGTTTTTCAGGTGCGATACACTGAGAAAGAGGAATTTTAAGTTTGATGCTTTCCTGTATCTGTGGTTTCCTGCTATGAACAGCTTTGTGTTGTCACTGGAACTTGTTTTATTGGCCTGCGTTTTTTATCCTCCCAAGGAATGAAGGTTCCTTTTTAGTGTGTGCAGCTCCCTGAATAAGAAACTTTCGTGCATTGTACCTATTTGGCGACTATGCTGATGCGCCTATCCAAATCAATCAGCACATGGGGGCAGGTCAAGGTGCAAGCGAGCAGATTTTTTTCGTATCCTTTGCATCTACCATGTATGATGGTAACTAAACAAGATTTCAAATTGGAGGTGAAGTTGCTGACACAAGTTTGATGTGGTCGCACCAGCCTGAGATTTCTTATCAGTACTAAATGCTCGAATACATTACAAATGGTCATCGTTAATCGAAACGCGTTCCCAAGTACGCGTAAATTTCGGAAGCATTGCTACCGAAAAGATAGTGCTTCACGTTTGTACGCATGTATATTTCTTTTCCTAATTATATAAAAACGATAAGAATATGGAGTAAGACAAATCACAACATTTAAAGTACCATTAAGGGAATTATTGTTTGAAATGTTTGAATGTTTGAATTACTTTTATATTACACCAAGCACACAACAAACGTGTCATGACAATAAAAACTGGCACCGGCCAAGAATATTTAAAATCCAAGGGAAGGCGTGAACATTGTGAACAAGGCACCCGTCCGGGAGGCGAAACGTCTTTTTTGGATTTTAAACATTCTTGGTCGGTGCCAGTTTTTATTGCCATAGGCTTTCCTTACCAGGCGGGTTTCTGTCCAACCCTCTACTTCAACAAACGTGTCAGCAACCCTCTAAAAAAATATATTCATTCATACCTTTAAAAAATTTTTGGCAATATGCATTTAACCGATAGTGTTGTTAGTAATGCAACCTAGCCACCATTCGTGCAGCCTAAGTAGTTTTTACCCAACCCGCCACATCGCTTCTGCATACTCACAAGCGAGAGCAACCGTTTATTATCAGTCCCGCTAGTCTGCCAGCTGAAGCAGTTTACACGGTTGGATAAAATGGCATCAATATTGCAGCAAACCATGCGTTGGGTTTGTTTATTTGGGTTTTGCTTTTACCGCCCGGCTTTTTACGAAAACGCCGAAACGGAAATACACACGGACGCCAGTGATATAGGCTTGGGTGCCGTCCTCGTCCAAAAACAAAGCGGGTGCGAAAAGGTAATCGCCTATGCCAGCCGTGGCCTGTCGAAGGAGGAGAAAAACTATTCTGCCTCTGAGAAAGAGTGCCTGGCAATTATATGGGCGATTTCAAAATTTCGCCCATACATGTATGGAAGACATTCAAGGTTGTGACAGACCACCACGCGTTGTATTGGCTCGCCAATTTGAAGGACCCCTCTGGCCGTCTTGGGTGGTGGAGCTTGCGCCTGCAGGAGTTCGACGTCACAGTCGTCTATAAATCCGGCAGGAAACACTCCGACGCCGACTGCCTCTCCCGCGCCCCCGTCGACCCACCAGCACAAGACTCTGATGAAGACGACAGAGCGTTCTTCGGAATCGTGACGAAGAGCGACCTAGCCGCCCAGCAGCGTGCCGACCCCGACTTACGCGTCATAATCGACTACCTCGAGGTATGCTACGTCACCGTACCTAGGACCTTCAAACCCAGCTTACCAGCATTCAGCCTGAGAAACTCCGTCCTCATGAAGAAGAATTTCAGTCCCGGAAAGAGAACGAAGTACCTTCTTGTCATTCCCGCACATCTTCGTGACGACATTTTGGAAGCGTGCCACGACGACCCGCGTTCCGGACATCTCGGAACAGCCCGCACAATTGGAAAAATCAAGGCGAGGTACTACTGGCCCCGCCTTACATCCGACGTCATCCACTACGTCCGGAGAACCCGTGACTGTCAGCGACGAAAAACGCAACCGACAAGACCCGCCGGGCTCCTGCAGCCGATCGTCGTCCCATCGAGGCCCTTCCAACAGATTGAAATGTACCTTCTGGGGCCGTTCCCTACGTCACGATCCGAGAACAAGTGGATTGTCGTAGCGACAGACTACATGACGCGCTACGCAGAGACCACCGCTCTTCCGAGGGGGACAGCACAAGAAGTCGCCAAGTTCTTTATAAACCAGGATGTGCTGCGACATGGAGCCCCTGAAGTCCTAATCACGGACCGCGGAACGGCCTTTACCGCGGAGCTGATACAGGGAATCTTACGCTACAGCAACACGGATCACCGGAGAACGACGGCGTACCACACCCCAACTTACTGAACGTCTGAACAAGACGATTGCGGATATGCTGTCTATGTACGTCGACGTTTAATAAGACTTGGGACGAAGTCCTCCCGTATGTCACGTTTGCGTACAATACAGCGACCCAGGAAACTACGCAGATGACACCGTTCGAACTTGTCTACGGAAGACGGCCGACTACGATGCTCGACGCCATGCTTCCGCGCGTAGAAGACGACGACCTCAACGCCGACGTCCAAGGATATCTTCAACGTGCGGAGGAGGCCCGCCAGCTCGGTCGAGTTCGTATAACGGACCAGCAGCTGGTGGAGGCCGGACGCTACAATCTCCGTCGCCGAGACGCCGAGCACTATCCTGGGGATCGTGTGTGGGTCTGGACTCCCATCCGACGACGCGGACTGAGTGAGAAACTTCTGCGACGGTATTTCGGACCCTACCAGATTTTACGACGTGCTGGCCAACTTACCTACGAACTGATCCCCGATGGTGACTCCGGCCCATCACGACGACGTACGCGGCCCGAAGTCGAACACGTGGTTCGCTTAAAACCTTTCTACAGACGATGACGAACTTTTATTTTTATTCTCGGACTGTCGCTTATGTTAGTATCGGGTTGATGCACTCTTAGAGGGGGGTAATGCAGCGAACCATGCATTGGGTTTGTTTATTTGTGTTTTGCTTTTGCCGCCCGGCTGCGCCGGTCTGTGATATCTCTGTGCCAAGAGAAGCGCGTCTTCTATTCTTTCTTTCTGTGCCGCATGTGTTATCTGTTCTGATAGGGAGAGCATTCCGATCTAACGTGAGCAGCCCGGAATAATCTTCTTGGATCTACAATGTTCTCGATGCGAATCGACGGTTCGAGAACCACGGGCGCCGAAAGATAAAAGGCCTGCAGCGCAGACGCCGGGCTATTCGATTCTGTGACGCTCGCTGACGCAAGTCACTTTTTCGACCGCTGCTTTGCCGCCTCTGTATTCTTTTGAGTTGTTAGGGGAGCACAAGTTCGCTCCGATAAACTTGTTTCTCCTGCAAGATAACTGCGTCGTCCTTGCTTCGTGACAATATTTTTAAGCTGACGATTTATAAGGACATGATTGAACTTCCCGCTATTGCACAAAGGAAAACGAGCAAAAAAGCATCAAGAACTAAGTGCTTCAACAACATGTTTTTCTTAAGGAACTTGGTCTTGTCATCTCTAAGCATTGAAAGAAAACAACTTAATCAAACTTTTGTTACCAGGAGAGGAAATAATTTGAACGGGCATCTTCATTACGCCACAAATGAGTGGCTAGGTGTCATCACATAGGTACCCCTTCTGAAAAAGAAACTACCCCAAAACCCACTCCACCGCTACCGAACTGACAGCAGTTAGGCCTGAATTTGATGAGAACAGCGCACAGCACAACCCACAATAGGTCACAGTCCTCGATTGACGTGTTGTCTCACAAGCCCTGCCTACTGTGCTTTCCAAAAACACCTCAAAATTCTAACTGCGCTTTTAGAAATTCAAGAAATGTAACTTCTCGCAGCCACTCACATTGTTCCTCAGTGGCTTCCTGGTTACTCCGTAAAAGAACGCAACTTTAGAATAATAGAAACTACGAGCGCAGACCATTTTCTTCTGAGTACAACCAACATTTTTTTTTCTCTCGAGGGCCTGAAAACGTAGATGTCTCTGCGACTGGAGTGGCTCCACTGACGTAGAGGGGCAGGGCATTCATTGCGCGTTTCTTGCTATCCAGGCTATTGACCCTGTCCGTGTATTCCACTTTCCATGCTGCCTCAATAAATGGTCTGATGGAGCAATGGACCGTCTCCACCTCATCATTACGCCAACCCGAAGCTTTTAGTTCAAGATAGGTTGCGACAATCTACGACTGAGCCGGACTTGCTCCGTCCGTGGGACTTTATTAAACGGGCTCATGAACTGAAACCCTTCCCGTTCCACCGAGACTACAAAATATTTGCAGTGCCTGTGCTCTCAATGTCCTGCTGCGCGAAAAGGTGCTGCTGGCTCCTTTTCTCGAATAGGACAAGGCCGCAGGATAGAACTCGATCATTTGCTTGGCCTTGAAAATATTGTTACATATATAGCTTTTATATAGTTTTTTTAATATTTTAAACAATGCAAATGCATCAATAAATCTTTTTTTCGTCCACGCTGCAGTGTTTACATTTTTTTTGTTGCTTTGGTGTTGGTCCCTTCTTTTGGTCCGTTCGTTTATAATAATATGAAACTTATCGTCACTATTTTCGCTCGCATTTTTTTTTGTGCCCGAAATTTCTCGTTGCATCCATATACATCTCATTTTTAATGTTTTGTGGGATTGTCACTTTCGCTGTGGCAGCCTCATTCTGCATTAGTCGACCCACCTCACTATAGCCATTCCCATTTCCACTAGCAAGCCTACTGGCCATTAAGTAAGACCACCAATGCTCATTAATAAGCCTTTCCTGTCTCAATATCGGTGAAAAAATACGACTTAACCCTCCTGTAGTAGATGAAACTGCTTAACCTGGATGACAGCCCCCTTCATGCGATGCACTTGCTATTCATTCGCCCAAATTTTCTCACTCCGATTTCATGCGGGTACTACACACAAGCGCACGCTCACAGGATGCGAAAACGTGTGAGGCAGGGTACGTTAAGTGATCGTGCATACAGACCCTGGTCTCGGCGTGCGGCCATAAAAAACCGTTGTCCATTAAAGTGGAAGGCACAGACGGGAAGCAATGTGTAACGAACGCGTTCACACTTTTATATAGTAAGTTTGCAGTTCGAGATATGTTTTAGTGATATTAAAAAGCTCTACAAAACATTTGCGTCTCGCAACTTGGCTGAGTCGTGCTGTTCTCAACATGTTTTTATTTTTAGGAACCGTGTGTGGTCACAACGAACGAACTGAAATTGCGAGGTGAACTCGGAACGTAAATTTCACATGTGCGGATAGCCATTCTTGCAATATTCAATGGGTCAGTATTCCACATTTATCAGAAATTTCTGTCGGCGTGGATCGAAGCTTCTGAAAACATTGTTTACCCGCATTTTATTTCTAATCACCGTGAAATGAATCTGTATGACAGTATTTCAATCTGATATAAATACCCACTGAGCCTGAAGTTCAAAACGGTAACCAGACAAAACCTGACTGCTTTTCAATAGCTTTGCAACCTTGCTATAAAGACCCACCCCCACACTACCCTAGTAGAAAACCGAAAACTGGTTAGTTTGTACTCCTCCTGTAAAAACCGGTCAACAACCCTTATCTTCCAGTTTACCCTCTTTGGAACCCACACAAATTAGATATTTTTTGTCGATATCTCCAGCTCATTTATAATTTTAAGTTTGATGCCTTCCTTTATATTTTGTTTCCTGCTATGCCGTGCTTTTTATTGTCATTGAAATTCGTATTTTTTTTGCTTCTCACAACGAATGGAGGTTTTTTTTTCAGCGTGTGAAGCTTACTTAGGAAGAAACTTACATGAATTGTACTGATTTTGCAACAATACTGATAGCCTACCCAAATCAATCAGTAGCTTTGGGCAGGTCAAATTGCTAGGGAGCAATTTTTTTCGGGCGCCCTCTCATCTACCATGTGTGATGGTAACTAATCATGATGTCAAATTGTTTGTGAAGTTTTTGAGACAGGTTTGATGCAGTGTTAATAGCGTGCGATTTGTTGTACCTACCAAATGCTCGAATACAACGCAACTTCTCAATTGCACTTTAGTCTTGGTGGCGATTACCTCACTGTTGAAAGGCTACACATTAGTACGATTTCTCAATTATAAAAAAAGGAAACAATGTGGAGTAATACAAATAGAAAACTTTACTGTACCTACTTCTGGTATTTTGTTGTGTAAAAAGGTTGTCATAGTAATTAGGGTGCAAGTAGATTTATTTTACAACTACCATTTAGCAGACGGGTCAGCAACACTCTAAAAAAATTATTCCATTCATACATTTCCGAGTTTTTGGCAGTATGCATTTAACCCGTAGTTTTGTTAATGATGCATTATGGCCGCCATGCATGCAGTCTTACTTGTTTTCATCCTACCGGTCACATCGCTCATGCCTACTCACTAGCCAGAGTGACTGTTCATTATTGATATTCACTCCCTTTATTCAGCCAGCTCAAGCAGTTTACAGCGTTGGGTTAACAACCTCACCATTTTTAAGCTGACAAATTATAGGGACAGGATTGAACTTCCTTCCATTGCACAAAGGAAAATGAGCAAAGAGTATGAAGAACTAAAGAGCCCAACAGCATGCTTATACTTAACGAACTTTGTCTTTTCATCTCTACGAAATGAAAGGAATACCACAGTTCAAAGAAATGATTTGAACTGGCATGCTCATTCCGCCATACATCAGTGATTGCCTTCATCACCTAACTTCACCTTGAGAAGCCAATATCCCCAAAACCTACTCGACCGCTACCGAACTGAGAGCAGTTACGCCTGTATTTCATCAGAACGGCGGACATCACAACACAATGGGTCAGAGTCCTCGGCTGACGTGGCGTCTCACAATCCCTGCCTACTGTGCTTTCCAACAACATCCGAAAAATCTGACTTAAAATTCAGAAATTCAAGAACTGTAACCTATTGCAGCAAATCACATTGCTCTTCAGTGCCTTTCTTTAAACTCCGTTACACAAGGCAATTTTAGATTAATAGAAACCGCAAGCGCAGACCATTTTCTGCTGAGTACAACCAAAGTTTTTTTCTCTCGACGGCCTGGAACGTACACGTCTCTGCTGCTGGATAGGCTCCAGAGATGTTGTAGGGGCAGGACATTCACTACACGTCTCCTGCTATCCAGGCTATTGATCCTGAGCGTGAATTCCACTTACCATGCTGCCTCAATCAATGGTCTGAAGGAGCATTGACCATGTGCCCCTCACCATTACGCTTACCGGAAGTTTTGAGGTCAAGATACGTTGCAAAAATGTACGGCTGTTCCGCACTTGGGCCGTCCGCGAGATAACAAAATAATTGCTGTACCTATGCTCCCAATCTTATGCTGCACAAAAAGCTGCTGCTAGCTCCTTTTATCGAGTAGGTCGAGGCCTCAGGATACAACTCTGTTTTTTTCTTGACCTTGGAAGTTTGGTGAGGGTACATACTTGGGAACCAAAGTATTGTTTTGGTTGCTGCAGGAGTCTGATAATTTTTAAAGTTTGTAATAATGCAAAAAGATCAAGGTATCTTTTCCTTCGTCCACGTCGTGGTGTTACATTTTTTTTTCTTGCTCTGGTCTTATTCTTTCTTTTGGGCCTTTATGATATGACGAAATTATCTTCACGATTTTCTCTCGTAATTTTTTTGTGCCCCACATTTGCTTGTTGCGTCGGTGTGCATCTCAGTTTAAATGTTTTGTGTGCTTTTCACTTTCGCTGCAGCAACTTCAATGCGCATTATTCGACCCACCTCACTATAGGCATTCCCACTTCTAGTGGCGAGCCGAACTTACAGCTGGGATGACCTTAAAATGCCCAATAATGAGCCTTCTGTATCTCTATAGCGGTGGGAAGAAAATCCAAAATCCTTTTGTAATAGGTGTAACTAAAAAATCTGAGTGAGGGCCCCCTTCATGCGAAGCACTGCCTATTCGTTCGCCCAAATGTTTTTGTGTGGTTTCGTACGGGTACTACACACTAGCGCACGCGCACAGGATGCGAAAACCCGTGATATGGGGTACACACAGTGACCGTGTTTACAGGCCAGTGGTCTCCATGTGCGGCCATGAATTACCGTGGTACATTAAAGTGGAAGCCTTAGAGTGGAAGCAATGTGTAACAAACGCGTTCGCACTTTCATACAGTAATTTGCCTGTTTATGATATCATTTAGTGATATTAAATACCTCGCCAGGACATTTGCACCTCAGAACTGGGTTATTCATGCTATCCTCAATGTGTTCTATTTTTAGGAACCGTGTGTATTCCCAATGAATGAAACAATGTCGCGAGAAGTACTCGGAACTTAAAGATTGCATGTGTAGGCGCCCGTGCTTGAAACATTAAAAGGGTCAGTAGCCTTAGGTTCTGAAAACAGTTGTTTCCCTCATTTTGTTTGTAATTATGGTAAAATAAATTTCTATGACAGTATTTATAACTTAGATAAATACAGACGCGCGTGAACTTCGAAACAGTAATAAGACAAAACCTGACTGCTTCTTTTGAGTTTGATGCCTTCCTTTATCTGTAGCAGGGGTGTAAAGCGAGTTCTGAGAGTACGACTCGTGGGCGCTGACGTGATACAATTCCCATAGTTGCCCGAGTGATTGTAGTCAGCTCGGTAAAAAGTTTCGTAAATATTTAACTAAAACAAACAACTGAAGGAAGAAGTAACAAATTAATGCCTCAGTTAGTAAAAATAGCTCTTTAAAAAGTTTATTGTAATTAGGCTCTAATTACCGAACAAAGTGTATAGGTGTGTAGCTCAGTTTTGGTATCGATGGTCTTTATGTGAGCTAGGCATAGGTGCTAGGAAGTGGCGAGGCCCTTGCGCCTGACTTGCGCAGTGTGCGTGTGTGTGTGTGTGTGTGTGTGTGTGTGTGTGTGTGTGTGTGTGTGTGCAGCCTCCAGCTGAGATCTTTGTGCGGGCCAAACGTGTACAACTGGTACACTCGGATGCACGCGCTGAAAAACTTTCTCCGCGGTTCTTGCAAGGCTGTGGTTCGCTGCTTCACGTTAACCCGCTGATCTATTGCCCCTGAACTGACACCGGAACAGCGATTCCGACCTGAACTTGACTCCCTTAATTTCACTACAGGCTACAGAGTGGCAGCCAGCAATTGTTCCCGTTGAAAAAGAAATAAAAGCAGCTTTTATAATCGTTCTGTTTAGGTTGTTTTATCCATGCAACTTCATACAGCTCTCCGTGCTTCGAACTTTCACGCAAATGTTCGTGAAGATGTAGCAAAAATGGGTAAAGAAATGCGGTTCCTTTTTTTAATCAGTGCTAAAATAGTACTTACTTTTTTTTTAATTTAGAACTGTTTTATCATCCGGGAAACTGTAAGTTTTTTTTTGTTTTTTTGTGTGCATTATTATTAATGAAGAATTATTGTTTCCGAGATTCATACGCATGGCAGGCACATGAGCGCTAAGGAAACAAGCAAACAGTCACAAGCTCTACAATTCAAAAAAAGTGGGTGCTACGAAAGTCACCTCACACTCACCACGTGCGCCCGCGAGTGTCAGTCAACAGCTCGTAGCCCGTAAGAAGCGATTGATGCGAATGAGGGTTGTATATTCT
Organism: Haemaphysalis longicornis; assembly: GCF_048455015.1. Taxonomy (NCBI): domain Eukaryota; kingdom Metazoa; phylum Arthropoda; class Arachnida; order Ixodida; family Ixodidae; genus Haemaphysalis; species Haemaphysalis longicornis. Next base: position 31,581,297 of record NW_027526445.1, read on the forward strand.
CCGCTTGGTCTCATCAAGGCGTTCGTTTGATGTTTCTTTTGCCAATCAGGATTTCACATTTTAATCAATAAGTGAACGTTCTCCCCTCGTGCGCAATCTGCGGCAAATTACTGCCCCCATTCAGTCCTGCAAGCTTTTCTTTTGAAGTCGCGGAAAGCAGCTAGAACTGGACGAATAAAGAAAGAAAGGTAAACGAGACACGCCGCTGACTGTATTTCGCATACTTATTCGGCATGCATTTTGCTACTCCGCTGTACTGCGATAGACCGCGCTGTGTCGGTCCTGTGCTTCATAGGGACCGCGACTCACCGGCAATATCAGCTTTGGCCCATGCGATAACGTTTTTTTTTTGTCTCAAAAAAGGTTGCACCTCCAGCTAAAGCCACAGTTTAGTTCACTTCCCTTCGTTTGAAAAGCATCGAGTGCCTCGGAAAATGTCACAGAATGGCACATTCAACCCAATGGCGAAACAAATTCACGGAGATCACGACGAAGCTTCATTTTCTGTGTGCCTCAGTACGGATCAGTTGCTTCCTTGGCGTCCTGGCGCTTGCGACAAATCGCATTCGAGCTTGCGCGCAAGTGTTGTGGGAGCGTTGCCACGTCTTCGTCAAATAGTCTCAGAACACGTAAGTCCCACGCTGAACCGAAAACACGTTGGTTACCTATCCACAGGAGACAAACTACGCGAGGCTGTCGACGCTACACAAAATCTGACTGGCCAGCGGGCCGCCATGTTACAATTAATCATGGCATTCTTCGCTAGCCGGACGCGGAAACGCCACAGCAGCACGTTGCGAGAATATTAAAAATCGCTTTTGCCGTTTTTTGTAAGCAAAAGCTCAGATGCCAACATTTAAATTGTTGTATTATGTCTGCCACTGTGTCGTACGGATCGAATGCATTGGCTCAGCGGCAAGGTTTCCCTCTAGAGTCAGTATATTATCTCTATGGCTCGTAAAGTAAGCATAGAGTTGCATACTCATGTATACCATACGGAAATCTGTCGCTGCAATAGTGGGCCGTCGTTCGCGGAGCCATTGCCGCTAGCCACGTTCTTCGCCTACTGGGCTTAGTTACCCATACGGCTTCTTTTTTGTCTCGAATTAAAAATCAACAAAAGAGCATAACTTTTTGTTCTTCACCGTACATAATGCTTGTAAATAACTACTGTCAAATTATTCCTCCTGGGGGTTTATTTTATAAAACAAATGTCATGAACCTTCTAGAGTAATACTGTTTCTTTTTAGCAGCCAGAGGCAACTTCTCCGTCTGTTCATGAACTATGCCAAGAACAAGTGGTACGTGCCTTCCCAATACGCGACGAAACGCTCACTTTTTTCTAGTTTCTATTTGATTTCCCGCAGCGTCAATCGGTGCCGCTGCTGCCAGAGCAAGAGCTGAGGAATAGGGAATGCGGGATTTAGCGTCTGAAGGTCCAATGAGACGAAAGATCCAACGAGACGAATGATCCAAAGTGGATGGTCCGTCTCGTTGGATCTTTTGTCTCGTTGGGCATTCAGGCTCGATTTGCCCATCCCTCTACGTGGATCTTTTTTCTTGTTGAACATTCAGGCTCGATTGGACCTTCCCTGTCGTTGGATCTTTCGTCGCGTTGGTCATTGAGACTCGATTGGAGCTTTCGTCTCGGTGGATCTTTCGTTTTTTGGACATTTAGGATCTTAGTATTAAATGTCTGGAGCACTCTAAAGTTACCTTGAATGGCCTCTACCGTAATATAGCTGAGGGACCTTCAGAAGTTTCACAAGCATAAACTTTTTCTAGATAATTTGTAGCAAAATGTGCGTCCGGCCTCCTGACTTCCGCCGTAAAATTTGAGTCTGCTTGCAACGCTATTGACGAAAGTAAGCTTGGTCACGAGCATGTTGCTGCGAGTGCCCACTTAAGAACTCAGTTTTTGCATTATTACCTGTTTTGTCATTCGGGCAACTGTAAAGGTTTTTCTTGTTTTTTTGGTGTGCAATAGTATCAGCGAAAAAATAATGTTTACGAGATACATACGCATGAAGGGCAAGTGAGCCCTAAGCAAACAACCAAACAGTCACATGCTCTTCCATTCAAAAAAAAGGGACCTACGAAAATCGCCTCACACTCACCCCGTACGCCCGCGAGTGTCAGTCAACTGCTCGCACCCCGCAAGAAGCCGTCGATGCGGATGAGGGTTGTATATTCTGAGTTCGGGCTCATCAAGGCGTCTTTGGATGTGTCTTTTGTCAACCAAGATTTGACATATTAATCAGTTATTGAGATATAACATCGAAGTTGCGTTTAAATTTTGCGTCTACTTATACGAACGATGGTAATGTGCTTCCTGCTGTCACAAGAGCAAGCCCAATTCAGACCATGCGGAAGCGCAATATTTTGGATGTGTTGTTAGAGTTCCGGAGGCTTTCAGGGCGCGTCAGAAAAGCAGGTAATTGCTTCCTGGATAGCGTACTCTGTCTACTAGCTGTTCTAATTGGCATTCACAATATGGTAAGTATATAAAATTTGGCAAACAAATGAAAGTCTGCCAGTAAGCAATACAAGGAAGTCGAAATGCGAGACTGACCTAGATTCGTCACTACACAGCGAGTGCAATGAAGTATGATGTAAATCAGACAAGAACAAGACGTAACACAGAGATCGCTACAATTTAGGGTTATCTTGCGCATGCGGTGCGCTTATTTGACTTCTTTCTTGCTAACTTTCTCAGAAGTAATATTTTTGGTGATTGGTTCAAACGCCAACATTTCTAAATTGTACGTGACAGTGATTTCTAGTAAAACATTGAAGAATGTGTTTCTGTCATTGCGGAGTGTGCAGCAAAAGTCGACAAGTAAAATCTCCCCACAAGTTTTGATACCACTCCCTTTCCCACTAAGGCGCACTCATGGTATCCCCGAAATGTTTCTCATTTATTTTGGTTCATTGCAAGTTTTAAGGCTTACCCTATTTTATACCAAACACTGTTTATTGAATTCATTTCAAATAGACTGTTCGCATGAGAACACCTTCAAAAATAACATGTAAACAAAATATATAAAAGACATAAGATATACTTTCTCAGGGCCCCTTGGGACTAGAAGCGCTTGATGGTGTACACAAACAATCGGAATATATCTTTCGAAAAAATTTTCACTGTAACTAACCTAATAAATATACCTAATAATGCGATGACCAGCCTGAGCCGTAAAATACACGAGAAAAAGAAAAGAAAATTGACAGCTACGACTAATATTTTCCATTTATTCTGGAATTTGTTCCCACTTTAGACTTTTCACCACTGTAGAAGATGATTAAGGCAAACATTTTGACCATACAGGCTCAGAGCTTCTACAAGTCTTTGGTAAAACCATGTTTGGTGCTCTTGATTGTGGATAAGGCACGTTTGGCACTAATGCCATTAAATACTTTCTTGGGAGTAATTCTTTCTATTTACAATTCTTCGGAACCAAGAGAGAAGTATGAGCTTTAGAACACAGAAAAAATCGTCCTTAAAGCTTACTCGCGAAATCTAGCACGTACGCATCAAGAAGCTGAATTTTCAAAAGGCATGCAGGTCACTCCACAACAAAGAAACAAATAGCACAATTGTGCGCGTAGTCGAAACGCTAAGATGAAACAGCAACTTGTGCGAATACATAATCGGAATTCCAGTGAAAACCCTGCTGCCACGTCTTCATTGTTCTCATTCATTTTTCTTTATTCAGGTCTTCCTTTGTCCCCCGCACGGGGCACCTTGAGTATTCATGGTGACGGTGAGCAGCGACACCGCGGACCCCGAGCTCCCAACATAAGCCGTGTCCAACCGTGGCGATGTGTTTAAAGGTGAAGGGTAGAAGCCGTAAACGGTGGCCGTCGGAGCCTTGATCAAGCTCCGGCCGATGGGCTCCCTGCCTGTCTACCAGGCAGGGAGCTCCGGGACCTCTTTGACTACCAGGCTAAGGTCAAAGGAGAAAGTACCCCCGTCTCCCTGCTTTTATACTATGCTTTATGGTATTGTCTAAACCCCCCCCCCAACCGTGATCGGTCCCTGAAAAGGGGCCGCACCGAAGTATCCTTTCCTCCGTTGCCGTCGTTAACCTTTCCTGAACCGGACCATTTTTCTCGATTTCTTGTGATGGAATCCCTCAATCCAACCCACCCTCTTGCATCTCAGTCAGTCTTCTTGATCGCCAAGTATCTTGAAGCCATAGTAGGAAAATCGTATAAGTGCAAAAAACAAAGGTCTGGTGAACTCCTCATCGAAATAAATGACAAGCAGCAGTCCATGAAGCTTCTAGCTCAGACTAGACTGGCTGATCTAGACATCAGGGTCACACCCCATCGGAGCCTCAACAGCTCCCAGGGTGTGATATCCGAGACAGATCTTTTGAACGAAACGGATGCGGATCTCCTTGCCGGCTTGAAGGATCAGGGCGTCACTGCCGTGAGACGCATCACTATCCGCAGAGACGACAAGGAGATTCCCACCAAGCACATTATCTTGACTTTCGACCGCGCAGTTCTTCCACAACACATCAATGCAGGTTTTATCCGTTGCTCCATCCGTCCGTACATCCCGAATCCGCGGCGCTGTTTTAAGTGCCAGCGGTTCGGGCACGGTACAACCTCTTGTCGCGGCCGAACGACGTGTGCGAAATGCGCGGCGCACGATCATCCGACTGACAACTGTCCATCCGAAACCCTCACTTGTGTGAACTGCGGCGGTCCGCATGCAGCGTACTCCCGCAAGTGCGAAAAATTTCAATTGGAAAAAAAGATAATTAACACCAAGGTCACGGAGAACATCACCTTCCCAGAGGCGCGAAAGAGGTTCGCCTCTTTCTCTCTGGGGAGGTACGCCGACGCGGCTCGCCGGGGGGCGGAGCGGCGTCTGGTTTCCACAGGGACCCAGTTCAGCGAGTCTGACCTGGTCCCTTCCCCGCCCCCCCTGGGTTGCCTCAGGCAGCCCAACCCGCCACCACGCCGCTTGCTGCGGCAGCAGCGGTTGTGGTGCAAACGTCTTCCGTCGGGACCGGTGCCGCTCCCGCCTCTGTCTCCCCGTCCTCCAGTGCGTTGGAGGGTACCGAGGTGATGGACACCACGGGCCCTGCACCGGTTCCCACCGCCACCGCACCGCCCGTGCCACCTCTGGCGCTCCGGACACCCTCGGCGGTGGCGGCTCAAACGAAGGGCTCCCGAGGGGGGGCCAAGTCCGGGGGGCCCGGTCCGTCGTGCACCCCTCGGACATCCGACGACGATATGGATGTCGGGCCGTTCCTGCCTGCAACGCAGCGCAAGGAACGCGTCCCGACGCCAAAGCCTCCCGACAAGCCTAAAAAGGCGAGAGTCACAGCCCCGAAAGACGACACATAAACACACACACTCCAGTAGCTCTCACACTAAATAATGGGAAGAGAAAACATAATTCAATGGAACTGTAGAGGCCTTCTTAAAAATCTTGACGATGTATACGAAATACTGCATGCTAATCAGCCAAGTGTTATGTGTGTTCAGGAAACACATTTGAATTCCAAGCACACAAATTTCTTGAATAGTTACATGGTCTTCAGAAAGGACAGGGATGGCTGCACACACTCCTCTGGCGGTGTGGCCATAATCGTCCGGAAATCCTTAGCATGCCACCATGTCACTTTAAACACTATCCTTGAGGCTGTAGCAATACGCTTAATAATATTTAATAGGTTGATAACGGTATGCTCCATATACATTCCTCCTGATGTTACACTTTCGAGCTCTGACGTTGAGGCGCTGGTTGACCAGCTGCCCGAACCGTACATTCTAACAGGCGACCTTAATGCTCACAATTCTCTTTGGGGCTCTTCTCGTACGGATGCCCGGGGTCGCCTGATAGAGAGGTTTCTTACATCCTCTGGAGCATGCCTTTTCAACAATAAACAGCCTACATATCGTAACATAGGACACAACACATACTCATGTCTTGACTTGGCTATTGGCTCCGCAGTTCTCTTTCCTCTTCTCGAGTGGGGTGTGGGAACTGACCCATATGGCAGTGACCACTTCCCCACCTCACTTACATACATAGGTAAAGGCCCATGCAGTCCATCTTCCCATAATCGGTTCAATGAAACACGAGCTAACTGGAATACATTTACAGAGACATCCAAACTACACCACACATCCATAGGACACCTACACGTTGAAGAAGCTACCCAACTCCTCACGGCGCACATCCTCGACGCCGCCGAAAAGTCCATTCCCCACGCCTCTGGTGCCCCGCGCAACCAGCGGAGGCCGTGGTGGAATGAGGACTGTAGGCGGGCGCGAGAGGCCCAGAACAAGGCGTGGGGTGTCCTTCGTCGGTACCCCACGTCGGAAAACCTCCTCTTGTTCAAACGGGCCAAGGCGTTAGGAAAACGTGTGCGCCGTGGGGCAAAACGAGAGAGTTGGCGTACATTCATAACATCAATAAACTCCTACACAGACACAAGGAAAGTATGGACACGAATACGTAAACTCAAGGGACAACAAACACACAGCCTGCCTCTGGTCAGCACTACAGGGGACACACTCGAAGACCAGGCTGACACACTCGCACAACACTTCCAACACGTGTCCAGTTCAGCACACTACACAAACACTTTCCTGAAACATAAAGCCTGTTGTGAAAAGAAGTCCCTACGCGACAGCAACAAATCACAGACTTCTTACAACTCCCTGTTTTCACTACATGAGCTGAGGGCTGCTCTAAGCACGTGTAAACCCTCAGCTCCAGGCCCAGACAACATCACATACACAATGATACAACACCTGCACGCAGACACTCTTCTAACACTCTTACACCTATATAACAAGATTTGGCTTTCGGGGCACATTCCAAACTCTTGGAAGGAGGCTATAGTTGTAGCTTTCCTGAAGGAGGGAAAGGACCCGTCGTCCCCCTCAAGCTACCGTCCTATAGCCCTGACGAGCTGCCTGTGCAAGCTCTTCGACAAGATGGTAAATCGCAGGCTCGTGTACCTTCTCGAGTACAACGGTCTTCTCGAGAGCTGCCAGGCAGGCTGTAGGTTGGGGTGATCGACGAACGATCAGCTGGTAGCTCTTGACTCGTACATCAAGGATGCCTTCACGCATAAGCAGTATTGTTTAACTGTCTTCCTCGACCTTGAAAAGGCATACGACACCGCTTGGCGTTATGGGATCCTTAGGGACCTCAAGTCATTCGGTGTATCGGGTAACATGTTAAACACTCTTGTTAGTTACTTGTCAGACAAAACGTTTCGAGTAAGAGTTGGTTGTGCACTCTCAAACGTTTACGTGCAAGAAAATGGCGTGCCACAGGGTGGCGTGTTGAGCTGCACTCTCTCCATAGTAAAAATGAACTCTCTTGGTAAGGCACTGCCACCTACAATCTCTTATTCCATGTATGTAGATGACGTGCAGATATCCTATAAATCATGCAATATATCAATCTGCGAACGTCAAGTCCAGCTTGGTGTAAAGAAACTTGCCGGCTGGGCAGACAAGAATGGTTTTAAAATAAATCCTGTAAAAAGCTCCTGCGTTGTGTTCTCCAGGAAGCGCGGGGTCCATACGGACCCAGACATTACTCTTAATGGCGTGTCGCTTCCTGTGAACAAGGAGCACAAGTTCTTAGGTGTTGTGTTTGACCAGAAACTCACATTCATTCCACACATCAAGGAACTTAAACATAAATGTCTGAAAACAATGAATATACTTAAGGTTCTTTCCTATCAATCTTATGGTTCCGACAAAGAACTCCTACTACGGCTCTATACTGCTTTGGTTGGGTCTCGTTTAGACTATGGCAGTGTGGTATATGGGTCGGCGACTAAAACAGCGTTGCGAATGCTTGACCCAGTGCTACACTTGGGGCTTCGTCTCGCCTCGGGTGCTTTTCGCACTAGCCCTGTCGAGAGTCTGTATGTCGAGTGTGATAAGTGGAGCCTTGAGAACCAACGAACGTACATGGACTTGCTATATGCTTTTAAAATTTCATCACTGAATAATCACCCTTTTTATCCTGTCTTTAACGATACATCAACATCTCTGCACTTTGCAAATCGCCCACCCGTTCCTCTGCCCTTTTCACTGAGAGTGAGAGAGCGAGCCTCGGATCTCAGTGCTTCGTTTTTAGATGTGTACAGGTCATCCTTTTCTAACAGTTTACCGCCTTGGCAAGTTCGCCCTGTGTCGTGTGACCTCTCTTTTATGAGACTTGACAAAAATCGTGTACCACGAGCTGCAATACTGCAGCACTTTCTGTCTTTGCAGTTTAAATACACATGTGCAGAATTTTATAGTGACGCTTCTAAAACCTCCAGTATGGTGTCGTGCGCTGCTCATGGTCCTAATTTCAATGCAGCCAGAACCATGAGCGTGCACACATCAATTTTTTCAGCGGAAGCGTATGGAATCTTACTGATTGTACGACACATCCTTGAAAATCACATTCCCAATTCCATCATATATACAGATTCTTTGAGTGTTGTTCGCGCACTGTCATCGCACAAGCCCCCCAGAAACCACATAGTTAATCTTGTATTCTGCACTATCATGTCCGTGTATGCACAAAAGCATGAGGTGGTCCTCTGCTGGGTCCCAGGACACGCAGGGATCTCTGGGAACGAGTTGGCAGACGAGAGGGCCGGTGCGGCTGCACTCAGGAACACTGTGGACATTACAACGGTACCCTACACAGACCTCAAGCCACACATAAGACAACACCTGCGCAGAACATGGCAAACACACTGGGACGAACAGACAGACAACAAACTACATGTAATAAAGCCACACTTGGGACGGTACACAACTGACTCACACAACAGACACACGGAAGTCGCCTTGGGTAGGCTGCGGATAGGGCACACCCATGCGACGCACTCGTATCTGCTGACGGGATCTTCTAGACCCCAGTGCGGCAGGTGCGGAGAGGCCCTATCCGTAGTGCACATACTAATCACATGCAAGGCACTTCACACAACACGACACAAACACTACAGAGAACTCTACAGACAACATATTCCCCTACATCCATCGTTTTTCCTAGGTGATGATGCCATTGTTTCCGTGAAACGTGTGTTTGAGTATTTGTCCAACGTCAAGTTTTTAAACCTCATCTCCTATCACGCATAATCATATCTGGCCCTATACACCAGCCATCACCATTGCCGTTAATTGATTTTATTGTTATTTTGGCTTTAGTAGCCTATATTTTATTTTAGATAGTTTTGTTTGGCGCTCTTTGCCCCAGCTGGCCTTGCGCCAAAAAACTCTAACGATCATCATCATCATCATCTTCCTTTGTCCCTTTTTCGAAAGGGTTAAGAAGGCAAAATGAAACAGTGTATTTCGATGGAGCCAGCCTTTCGTCACCCACTCAAGTTCATACCAGCCGTAATAGACTTTCGTTAATGGAAAAACAATTCAAACAATAAAACATTTGAATTTTAAGGCCAGACGACGACCGCGGTGAATATCTGAGAAGTACTCAGCGTCTTCGGTTCAAGTGCTTAATTCCGCACATCCCCACAATGCGTTTAATTTGCTTATTCAATCTCCCCCTTATAATTAATTTTCTGCAACGACTGCAACGCACCAGCAGCTCAGTGTGCAGGTACTGACTGCGTATCTGAGCACGAACTTGCGGTTTATGACTATGCAGTGGAACGTAGGAGGCGCAAAAGCATCAGTGTGTCTGCATTTCAGCGCATATTGTAGATCATTGGGCGTCATCAATTAATCCATAGCTTTCCAGCATGCATGGCCGCCCGCATAATACTGGCAGTTATTTTGTTTCGAAATTCCTGTTTTAACACATGTTTAATATTTTCATGATGGTTATCGGTATAATCGATACCGCTGTCAGATATCGCTCTCAGATCAATCTTAGGTGGAGTAACATATAACTTGAGGGATGGAAAACTATACTTGAAGCGAAGAAGCGAACAAGAGAGAGAGCGCCAGCCGCCGATGCTGCTTGAATGCAATTATTTATTCACGAAGCGGTTCAGGTGATTTTTTGTGCACGTTTATTCTAGTCAACCACTAAGGCGGGCTCCAGGCAGCTCGCGAGGATAGCCCATACATTGCTAAAAATCAATTGACAAGAAGTTTGTTTTTATTAGCTTAAGAGTACTTGGCGAAATCTTTGATTTCCGGGCCAATGTCACACGCCATTACTCATACGATGGTACTCTAGGCCGCAAACAAACAGATTACTCTTTCAGATTTCCATACTCAAAATGACACTTTCTTCTTGTTTTGTAGGGAACTATTTTAGCAGGTTGACGAAACCTATCTGGTACATCACGCTCATGATCAACGCTTTATATTGACGCAAACGTGAAGCATACACACGACTATCTGCATTGTCACAACGCTCATTTTACTAACGTAGTGTAACGTTTGGCTCAACAAACTTGAACCCATCGTTATCAGCTTATTTTTTCAAAACATGCTTGTCTTAAATGAAACAGTGGGGCCTTGTCATTGTTGTACGCTTAGTCATAGTAGACCTTTCATCTCGTTGGACATTTAGGTTCGATTGGACTTTCAGGCTCAGTGGATCAGGGGATATTTCGTGTCATTGAACATTCAGGCCCGTTTGAACCTTTCGTCTCGTTGAACATTCGGGCTCGCTGATCACGTGACGAATTGAACCTTTCAGATCATTGGACATTCAGAAGGATTGACCTTCTAAAGGTCCAACGAGACGAAAGATCCAACGAGACGAAGGGTCCAACAATATATATTCTGTCTCGTTGAATCTTTCGTCTAGTTGGACATTCTAGATCCATTGGATGTTCAGACTCCGTGGATCTTTCGTCTCGTTGCAGATTTAGGCTCGATTGGACCTTTTGTCTCGTTGGATCTTTCGTCTCGTTGGACATTCAGGCCCGATTTAACCTTCCGTCGCGGTGGATTTTTCGTGTAGTTGGACATTCAAGCACTCACTAATAAATGAATGTGCGGAGCACTCTAAAACAACCTTGAATTCCCTCTACCGCCACATGGTTGTGGTATCTTCTGCATTTTCAGATGCAATAACTTTTACACTATAATCTGACGTGGAATATACGCCTCGAACCTTTGATTTTCATCGTTAAGTTTGAGTCTTCTTGCAAGGACGAAAGCAAGATTGGTATCGATTACGTTGCTGAGCGTGCCTAAATGGGACTTCAGTTTTTTTATTCGGACCTGTTTTTTCATTCGTGCAAACTATAAGGATTTTTCTCGTTTTTTTTGGTGTGTGATAATATCAGCAAAAAATATAGTTCCTGAGCTTCCTGTGGATAGCAGGCAGATGAGCGCAAAGCAAATACGCACACAGTCAAGTGCTGTTCCATCTAAAAAGGGAGGGTGCTATGACAGTGGCCTGGGCCCTCATTCACAGAACCGTCCACTTCACCGTCACGGAACCGGGAGGTCAAAAAACAACGACAGAGACAAAGGCAGAAGCGTTCGTACTGGAGTTCTCCGCCAGAGTGCTCTTACAAGCGATCGCAGCCAAACTTTCGAAACAGCCGTCTTTGCGGAAGTTCTTCGTAAAACCATCCACAAACCAATGGCTTGACACGGTGTTTACAACGTACATATTCGGTAGCCATTTCGGTTACCTTGTACAATCCCAAAATCTCGACAACTGGAACAGCATCGTTTTTTTACCTTCGTGTATACCATCACGGAAGAGCACAAAACTAGATTTTCTAGTTTTTATCTTCTCTACGGCCGGCAGCCTTCCTCCATGCTTGGCCAGTCGTTGTTTTCGGAAAGTTGACAATTCATAGTGATAAATTGTGACGCAGCAGAAACACGCGGGACGGAAAGAATACACACGGACTAGCGCTAATTTCCAACGGATTCTTTATTCACATGATGGCAAAATATCTGCTTAGCCTTGCAGGAACAATAAAAACAGGAAAAAAAATACTGACAAAGAAAGACTGAATACACTCGACACGCGCCCAACATTTTGACAATCACAGAGGCCCGTCAGTGGCAGATGGCGCATCAAAGGAACGACTGTGTTACCAAACCATCGGTTTGCGTTATCTACCGTGAACTACATTTCCTGCAATGTGATTCCATACCCGACAGCCCACTGTGATTGTCAAAAAGTTTTTCGCGTGTTGGGTGTATTGGCTCTTTCTTTTTCAGTATTTTCACTTAATCTGCCTAGGCTAAGCATGTATATTTGCCGTCATGTGAATAAAAAATCAGTTTAAAGTTAGCGCTTGTCCGTGTGTATTCTTTCCATCCGGTGTGCTTCTACTGCGCTACATTTGATCACCTTTATGATTCTTGGACAAACTTTTCCGAACAAGTTCTGTTCAGGGTAACACACACCGAACACTCGCTCGCGAGAACACTCGGCCAGCCACCAGGTCCTCAAGACGTTCTGGAATTCCACTCACCGGGATGTATTGTTAGCGTCAGCTGACGAAGTTCTATACTGGAAACATAGAGTGGTCCACACCACATGATTGTGCGGGAGATTTCTATCTCCCTTTATCGACCCCGACACTGCTGTGGAAGAGACATCACCAGTTATTACCACCTAGCTCCGGTTCCCCCCATTCTGAGTCTCAATGTGCGGGAGTGACATCGTTTAGGTCGGACGCTTAAAGAATTCAAAGTCATATACTAATTTACTCATTTATGTATTTAAATGTCAAGACATTTATTCGCTGCCCTTCCCAGACTTAACCTAGCAGCAAGTTGGATACTTCTCAGTGCGCGGGTGAAATGTGTAGACGCATGTTAATAACATTAGGCGCCACGTTTTCTTCGTAGTTTTCCTTCCATTTATTAGCCGTGAGCGTATCTTCTTCATCTGCTCTGCATGATCAGCACATCTTCGTCTAGACATGCCACGCTTCACGATAATCACTGTAGTTCTAAGCCGATTCTCGGGTGCGGGCTGCAGCTTGCCGAATAAAGGGCCTTCTCGTCTTCAACAAACCTTTCTCGGCTGAGCCTCTGAATATATAGCTTTCTCTTATACCACTATATATCTTTGCTTTAGAAACCTCATATGGGTATTCCTTTAGATCGTTCGGGATGCGTTTACTGATTTCGATAAAAGCCACCCAAAGGGTATATTTTTCCTTTTCGATTTGGCCTTTGGAAGGTTTCACGACCGATTGGACGCTGTTTCACAGAACGAAGCACGCACTTTTAACTTTCGAAATTCTCGCAATCTTTCGTAGCACGGGATGGTAATTTCTATTGTAAGCGCATGCCGTTCGCGCTATTCAATACACTATTCGATATACCGCTCCCCGTAAAAAATGTTCAAAGGTGGCCGAACGCTTCAGAAATCTCCTCCAGTAGCGCTTTTTTTTCTTCCTGTTTCGGGCGTCCCTACGCGACCTCTGATATGTGTGTGCAACTTCATATAGTGTTTTCCTTATTCCATACCTCACACTGTGTTTCGCTTAACATCGATATATAAGTTTTTCGTCCCTAATATTAATCGGAGAACCGGTTTGGAAAGCGAAACACCAGCGCCACAGAATGCTTGTAAAAAAGGGTGAGGGACCGTGGAATGTTCCTTAATGAAGAACGTTGGGTCGTTCGTCGCATGGGTTGAGACGCTATTCTAAATAGCTATGATTCAGAACGCCTCTGGCACTCGTCGCCAGCGGGGAAGGCTAAATAATCACGCCACAGCCGAAAAGGCTGATGCAGCTCTAAATTCCTCTAATACCACCCTGTGGATGAAGCCGTAGCAGCGGCCCGACGTCAGTGTCATGGTGCTCAAAGTTCATCGGAAAACTGAACAGCGAATCACCACAAGGTCTAACTGAGTTTTCCCCCTTCACATTCCCAGAAATGTCTAGGCTTTCCCCTTTTTTGCACTTGTAAAGGGCAAGTGTTGATTTATTTAAACTGTGGGTATTGGAGTTTGTGCCAACAGATGTTCAAATAAGCGTAACCACAGCTCAATCGGCAATAATTGAACAAAGCGCATCTGGCAGCTTATATAAAGCAACGGCATATAGCGACGGCATATAGCGACGGCATAGCAACGGCATAGCAACGGAATATATAAAGCAACGACATATATAAAGCTGCGGCATATATAGCAACGGCATATATAAAGCCACGGCATATAGGCTTTGGACAGCGCCCAGAGGGCGAAACGGAGCCAGCGACACCCAGAGCCCCCTTCGGCAGATATGCGTACTACTGGGTCGGTCTCCACAAGCCGTTACGTTCCTGGCTGGGGAGCGCTCCTCTTTTTGCCGCGCGGCTAAAGCATATTAGTTTCCCTATTTGAGTGTCAAACGAAGTAAAAGAGTGTGCAGTAATCCTGCCACATAGTGCAGGTGAATAAAGAAGAATTTATTCGGTTGAATTCACGTATGCGAAGGCATATAAAGACCGCATAGGCGTGATGCACAAAAGAGAAACTCTTGTACAGCCTTCCAGCGGGAAAAACTTTCTCAAGGTCAGCATGTTTTGCTTCAATATAAACGTAATTTATATTGTTCAATCCACAAAAGAAGAGGCTTTGTGTGAAAGTATATCAGACGTTAAGCGATGTGTCCGCGCGAGGTATTACATCCATGTGAGTGCACTTGCGAGTACTAACTGGATCAGGTACATGGGTGTTACATATGAGTATTTGGTCCAAATGTTATGCTTCATACATGTAACAGTATGAAATTCACACTTGTTGGTGAATAGCGAAAGTGGTCCCGCTAATATATGTGCCTGCTCCGCCCAGAAACTTTTGGGCTTTCAGGTGTAGCCCGGAACACCAGCTCTATTAAAACACGCCCCAAAAAAGAAACTTCACGAGAAGGCTATCACATGAACTTCCAATGGGTGAGGAGGGGGTGGGAGGGGAGGTGTAGGCAGAACATTTAATAGGCGTATGGGAATTAATTACGGAATATTCATATGCGGGTATTTTCTTCTCTCCGTGCTAACGGGTCCGACGTGAGACCTTTCGTATAAAGAAATAATAGCGCATTTATTAACATCAATACTTGTGCACTAAAAGTCACCGGAGAAACATTTAGTTCCCTGAGTACACCCCTGACTGGTTTGGAGTGAACGGAATCACAACGGATGGGATAAACAAAGTTTGTCCTCCTCTAGATCCTCCCCGAGCGCAAAAATTTCGTCCTCCGTTTATAAATTTCGATCTTTGATTGCGGCACGTCTTATTTCGATTTTTCTTTTGTTTTCAGCAGGTAAGAGCACAAATTCATTGTTTCTTTTGCAAGAGGCGGTAATGTTATATCTAATCGGTCGCCAAAGATTTGGGAACGTTAACGCCTATAAGTTTCTGTCCCATATGTGTTTATATGTATTTAATACGGTTATATAAGCACGTGAAATATTAGATGAGTCAGGGTAGAACCGCTGGGTGATAAACTACGCTGGTATACCTGTGTTTGGGTGCCCTCTTTGTTACCAAATTTATTGCCCACTTATATGTATTTACCGCCTGCTAGCCACCCTACTAACACGCTGCTCGTACACCACGGCAGCATGTAATCCCTCGCTTAGTGTGAGCTTTTCAAGGTTCAGTAACCACGCATAGTGTCTGCGAAAAAAAGAACAGAGAAGAATCCGTGGTAGAATGCAAAGCTTTCAAACACACTCCCCACTTGGGTCAACCTACGGCTCGGCAGCAAGACGACAGCATTTTATCGGCGCTCTGTTTTATTTGGAGGCTTCCGCCTACTATTATACATTTCTGCATGATTTTGTTGATCTACGTAGTAGATATACACGCAAAGAACGTTACGACACACGTTTTTGCAAAGTTCTGGTCACCGGGGCTGAAGGCAGTCTCCGCGGCCTGACCGACCCAGAGTTGTGCGGGTCTGCCGCGGCTAGCACTGCGGTCGCCCGGCAAACTATGGTGTCCGGACCGCGTATTCCCAAACCATATCCCGTAGGGGCCCAGGCCGACCACACCCTCCATGCAGGGGCGCAGCCAAGTAGGTTAAAAAAAATTGCAATTTTTTAACCTCGCTGGACGCAGCACCGCCACGTCTCTACCTATATGTGCGCGACTTCATGCGAGGTGGATTTTTTTCTTTTTTCCCCCTCCCCTCGTTTCGTCTGCTTGCCAGGCGGCCGACGGTTTCGCTCCGTGGGCGGGGCTGGCCTGCGGCGCTGGGGAAGCTGACGCACATGTGGCAGAAGCTAACCTTTTGTACCTGAGCCCCTGATCTCTCCGCGCTCTTCTTGCGCACCTGCAAGTTGACGCTGACCTCCGATCGTGTTCATAGATAAGCGCTCCACTCGGTGCTCGAAGTGCGCGCGCGCGGATGGACGCTTTCACGCTCATGCGCCAATTATACACGTTCCGGAAAGCAAACACCCTCATTGAAAGCTCATCCTACAGCACACAGAAGGGTATACAATTGAGTTGGGTGCTCTTTCACTATATACACCGCTATATACACACCTCAAAACACGATCCGGTGCTGCAGGTAAGGATTACAGAAAAGGCAGCCAATTACCCATGACTACATTTACAAACTGTCCTACTCTTGCGAAATATTACAGCTGCATGAGCTGCTACATTTTGGCACTTTCATGAGCACTATTACATTGAATTTCGTTAGCATTAACTTCTTTGCCTTATTCTTTATCAGAAACAGTGCCACGAAGGAAAACATTGCCATTTTGTTAACAGCAATGGAAGGTGTGAATCGTTCTTGCAAGGATGATACGTTGATAAGAAAGACACCAGCTCAAACGTACACGTTTTAAACTCGGTCATAAATTCTGCATAATTTGCACTGCTGGTCATAACAATTTAGGGAAACAATATCGGAAATATATACCAACCAAGTGCTAAGTAATAGTTGGATTGTACAGCTACTGATTGTACAGCTACTGAACCATCAGCCGCTCGCAAAGCAGCCGAAACGAGGGTAGATGGAAAAAAGAAAAAATCTACATCGCATGAAGTCGCGCACATACAGGTAGAGATGTCACGGTGCTGCGTCTAAGGAGGTTAAAAAATTGCAATTTTTTTAAGCTCATTGGCTGCGCCCCTGCTAAGGGCGTGTGGTCGGTCTGGGCCCTTACGGGATATGGTTTGGGAATAGGCGTCCGACCCTATACCCCAAAACAATACATGCGAGATGAAGCAACCACGCTGAGAAAAATTACTGCAATTTTGGCACCCTCAACTTACAGGAAGAACCATCACCCATTACGGATCCTTTTACAACTAAATAATAATTTTTAAATACCCATATAACGTCAGAATCACAAGATCAAATAAAAATTGGAAGGTATACTACCTAACAAACAAATTTTTTATGTTTTTTGAAAGTTGAAATGAAGCAATTAATAAACTCCTCTATTTGTTATAATAACGCGTCGGCATAACTACTACACTTTTGGTAAAGTTTTTGCTAATGACTTTTAAATTTTTATTGTGTTGACAGGGCTTTTTTGTCTTTTGAAATATTACGTTCACTGCACCGGTTTGACAATATCTTCCCATTGCTTAAACATCTTTCACTTATGAGCTTTCGATTCCGCCCTTTGTTCTTTCCTGTGCGTAGTAAAACCACACTAGTAGCTGCGCCCACAACCGAACAAACACTATAACATGCAAATACGTAAAACATAGCTGTTTAATATAGCCTTGTTTAGTTCAAAGTACAGCGAAACTTTACCCTCATATCATAGGCTGAGCAGCCCCCAAGCCAACCATTCCTTCTGGAAAGTTTTTAAACAATTTATTTTTGGCCGAACCTATGCTTTGTGATATAAGAATACCTACTGAGGCGCATTTTATACGGATCTGTTGTACCGTATACACACGTATTATTTTGCCCGCCTTTATATTAGTGAACATTTTCTCACATTGTTTATTTTACTGATTATCCAAAAGTATAAGTTCTTGGAACTGTCTTTGCACACCAAATAGCAACTCAGAATACAACGTTTTCAAGTTTCCATTGTCTACGATGGCGTGTGATCTAACAGGTTTTGTGACGAGGCGACTTCGTCCCAAGTAAAAAAAATGTTCCGATGCGCGTTACTCGCAAGAAGCCGTGACGTCCTCTGCTTTACACCAATTGCATATAATGAGGAGGTGGACATCTGAGGGTAAACACAGATTGACAGCAGGGACGTGGTCTAAGCCCGACTGGTGAAGTCCCGTGACGTGAGCAGACGGCCCGGCTCATGGAGGCATTCACACGAAGCATAACTCTAGCAGACGTACAGAGCATACTGTCTACATGTGGTCCCTCCTGGCCCTGCGAAAAGCGCGACAGGTTCAAGCGGTTTGAGGATATATTGGTGAAGATGGACGCCGACCGAAAGTGTAGTTGCGTGGACATTAACGTAGCGCTGGCCGAACTTGACAACAATAAGCCCCGCAAGATCTATTACGTGCTGGGTGAGAACGTATAAATGCAATAGAGTTGTAGCTCCAACAATTTGTGGTTCTGCTTTTCTTGAGGTCCTAATTACTTTGCTATCGCTTCAAGCGCTCCACCTTTCTGGCGCTTACCGACGTAGCTCCCCACTTTGTTGGACCCTTTTGTGTTTTTCGTATTTGTGTTTTTCGTAACGCTGCTTGGCAGGCAGTTCAACTAGGTGATGAGTGTTTCGCCTATTCGAGTTTCTCTCTTACAAGTCAAATGGCCCTTGCGAGGAGCCCCGTATCCTTATACAGCCGTGCCAAAACAAGTGCGGCTTCCGCGGAAGAGGGCAAAAAAGTGCAAAAATGTCAACAAGGAAAGGCGTAGTGTAAATCTTGATACTCCTAATTCTCCGACCAAAGATGCAGGGCTTGCTACACTATCTAGGTTTGTGCGCACCAACGGCGGGAAGTTTCCTGTGTTACTCGCCAGAATTAGAAACGGAAAAAAAGTTTCGCTTTTTCATCCTACTGCGTCCGCGGTCCGCTCGCTACAGTAACAAATCGGTGACGGTGGTTCACGTGGTACGCATTCCCCGGGCTCAATCAGGGATTTAGTTCACCATGTGAATGAGCGTTGAGGAAAGGCAGTCTATGCCCCTCACTAATAACATGTGTGCTTTCAAGCTGTTTCTGACCAAACTGCTAGGTTATTGGAACTTTACCACTTACCATCGAAACACCCGTTTTGCTGGTAAACGCAGAGCTGCGGACCGTGTTCCTTTATTGGCCAGACAAAAAAATCGCTCGAAATTAGCCTAAACAAATCAAGCGGCAGTTGTGGACCTTGCGAAATATTGCGTACTTGAGCTCCCATTTTGCATCACGTAAACGCATCCCCGGGAGGTTAATACGGAAACAAGCAAGTTTCGCATTATGCTAATCTTCGCATTTACGTACAGTGGTGGCTCACTGGCTAAGGCGTTGTGCTGCTGAGCATAATGACGCTGTTTCGATTCCCGGCAGCGGCTGCCACTTTTCCGATGGAGTCCAAAAGCAAGAACCTCCGTGCGTTCTAGATTTCAGCGCATGCTAAAGATCCCCAGTTGGTAAAACTTAACCCGGAGTCCCACACAAAGGCGAGCCCCATCGCCATGTAACGTCGGTGCGTTAAGGGGGACTCAACTGTAAACCTTTCAGTCGGCCTTACACCTTCATTAAGTGTGGGCTTAAAAAACATCGTGCCCAAATACTATTTTTTTAAATACCTACAAGCGGTCACGATGGCCTAGTTTGCATATTTTGGAAATATGTGACTTCTGCCTTCGAAAAAATACAGAAAACTCTCACTTGCTAAACAGCTGGCGCCATCTAGTAAAACCTATATGAACCAAAGTGTTTCTTGTTTACTCTAATATCAACAAAAAGTGATATATTTAACGAAACAACTAAATATAAGTCATTAGAAACATGTGTATGTGTTCCTAAACCCATCCGTATGGGTGCACAATGCTTTTTAAAGCCATTGTTCATGAAATGGTAAGTTCAATAGGAATGTGATCTGCTGAGTCCCGCTTCAACATCATAATCAATCGACGTCGCACTTCAGCATTGGTGCGACGAATTAATTAATTGGGAAATCGTCGACCAGGAAAGAAGAAAGGGAAGTAGTAACAACTAATCTAGGTGAATTTGTGTTTTGTATTCAAATATCCGGAACTACGTTTTGCTAGTTCAACACATACACTGGCTGATCTTTGGCTCGAGCTTTTTTAAAATCTATGTGATGGCATATTTTAAACGTCCGCAGTTAGTTTCGGTGTTTTGGTTTCCGGTTCACGTAACCCAGGTTATTTAAAGTAGTGGCGAGTATTGACCGGTTTTTTAATTTTCATTCAGCCAGGCGTCGTTCAATCTCCTATCGAAAATGAAATGAATTGAACGGGCGCGCTCATTCCGCCACTAATGAGTGCCTGGATCTCTTCACTTAAGTTCACGTTATAGAAAAAAGTACCGGAACACCTACTCGCCGCTGCCGAACTGACAGCAGTTAGGCGTGTATTTGATGTGAACGGCAGACTTTAGATCAACAATGGGTTAGACTCTTCGATTAACATGGCGTCTGAGAATCCCAGCGAACTGTTCTTTCCAACATCACCGGAAAATTCTACCTGAAAAACAGAAATTCAAGCATCCGAACTTCGCTCAGCCAATCACTTTGTTCTTCAGTGACTGCATTGTCACTTCGTTACACAAGGCAACACTAGATGAGCACAAGCCGCGAGCCCAGGCCATTTGCTGCTGAGTACAACCAGCACTTTTTTCTCTCGAGGGCCTGCAATGCACACGTCTCTGCGACTGGAGAGGCTCCGGAGATGTTTTAGGGCAGGACTTTAACCTCACGTATCCTCCTATACAGGCTATTGACCCTGTACGTGAATTAAACTTTCTATGCTGCCTCAATAAATGGTCTCAAGGAGCACTAGACCATCTGCACCTCCCCATTTCGCTTACCCAAAGTAATAAGATCAATATAGGTTGCACCCTCTAGGACTGTGCAGGACTTTCGCCATCCGTGAGACTACAAAATAATTGCTTTGACTGTACCTTCAATGTCATGCTGCGCGAAAAGCTGGTGCTAGCTCCGTGTCGCCAGTAGAACGAGGCCGCAGGATAGAACTCGGCTATGTTCTTGGCCTTGGAAGTGCGGTAAGAATACATACTTAGCATCCAAAATATTGCTTTCGTTGCTGCAGGAGTCTGAACTGATCATGTTTTTAAAGATTTTAAACAATGCAAACGGATCAAGGTATCTTTTCGTTCGTCCACGCTGTCGTGTTTCCATTTTTCTTGTTTTGCTTTGGTTTCATTTTTGCTTTTGGGCCGTTCGTTTATAATATTCAGAAACTAATTTTCGTGATTTGCTGAGGAAGTTTTGCTTGTACCGAAATTTGCTGGTTGCATCCATGTGAATCTCACTTTCAATGTGTTTTGTGCTTTTCGCTTTCGCTGCAAGACCCTCAATGTGCATTATTCGGCCCACCTCACTATAGTCCTTCCCATTTATAGTGGCAAGCTCAGTATCCAGCAGGGAAGACCTTACCAAGGCCCATTATAAGTCTTCTCTTACTCTATCGGTAGGAAGAAAAGGCCAAATCCCCATGTAATGCTGGGAAATGCTAAACCTGGAGGGAGCCCCTTTATGCGAAGCAATGCCAATTCATTTGCCGAAATATTTTTATCGTGATTTCATGGGGGCACTACACACAAGCGCACGCTCACAGGGTGCAAAAATGCGTGAGGTGGGGTACATGCAGTCATCGTGCTTATACACCAGTTGTCTTCATGAGTGGCACCCGCCGCGGTGGCTCAATGGCTAAGGCGTTGCGGTGCTGAGCCCGAGGTCGCGTGTTCGATAGCAGGCCGCGGCGGCTGCTTTTCTCAAGTTGGCGAAAAGCAAAAGCACCTGTGAGAACGAGATTTCTTCGCGCGTTAAAGATCCTCAGGTGGTAAAAATTTATCCGGAGCCCCTCCACTACGCCGCGAATTATCGCCTGCGTTGCGGCGGCGCGTTAAATGCTACCATCAATCAATTCATGTTCGGCTATGAAAGTACCGTGGTACATTAGAGTGCAAGCCACAAAGGGGACGTAGTGTGTAACGAACGCGTTCACACTTCTGTATAGTAGTTTTGGTGCTTATGATACGATCTAGTTATGTTAAAAGCCTCTCCAGAACTTTTTCAGCGCACCACTTGGCTTAGAAATGCTAACCTCAACTTTTTTTTATTTTTAGGAACCTTGTGTTGTCCCAATGAAAGAACCGAAGTCGCGAGGAGTAATCGGAACGTAAAACGGGCCTGTGTAGGCGCCCATGCTTGGAATATTTAAAGGGTTAGAAGCACACACTTATCAGAAATTTCTGTCGTCGTGGGACGAAGGTTCTGAAAACCGTGGTTTCCCGCATTTTGTTTTTGTTGCGGTACAATGAATTTGTATGACGGTATTTCCCACTGATATAAATGCCGACTGAGCGTGAAGTACAAACACAAATAAGACAAAACCTGACTGCTTTACAAGGCCTTGCAACCTTGCTAAAAAGAACACCACACTAACCTACTAGATATACAGAAAGCTGGTTAGTTATAACTCCTCATCGAAAAACCGGTCAACAACGCTTGTCTTACACTTCACCCCTTACTTTGAACGCCTAAAATTAGATGGTTCTGAGTGAAATCTCCAGTTCATTTATAATGCTTAAGTTTGATGCTTTCCTTTATCTGTGATTTCCTGCTATGCCGTGTTTCTCATTTTCATGGGAGCTTGTTTTATTATTGCGTTCTTTCTTCTTATCCCAAATAATGGAGGAGGTTTTTTTGCAGTGGGTGCACTTCACCTCATAAGGCAGCTAAATGAATTTTACTGATGTGCAACTGTGTTGATTCGCCTAACCAAATCAATCAGAGAATGTGGGCTGGTCAAGGTGCCAGAGAGCTATTTTTCTTCCACCCTCCCATTTACGATGTACGATCGCAAGTAGGAATGATTTGTAATTGAAAATGTGAAGTCACTGATACAGCTTTCAGGCAGTCGCCGTAGCCTGGGATCTGTTGCCGCGACTGAATGCTCCAATGCAACACAAATGCACGTCGTTTATAGAGCTCAATATGGTGCACTACATTGTAATGCCGCCACAGCGGATGCGAAAGGTAAACAATAAATTTTGGTAAACAAGTAGATGTTTTAGTTATTAGAAAAATAGTAGAAAAATGTGTGGAAATGAAAATTGAAAATTTTTAAATACACATCACTGGTCATTTTACTTAAAAGACAGTATTATGTGATGCAAAAACTGTTTTTAGCCTAGGCATATAGCAAACATGCTGACACGTTAAAAATTTATTCTATTTTGTAGATTAATAATATTTGTTCGATATATGCATTATTCCGGACTGGTTTGTCAGTTATGCATCATAGCCGCCCTGCGTGCAGTCGTCGTTTATTTCACCCAGCAGGTCACACCACTTCTGCCTACTTACTAGCCTCAGCCATTGTTCATTATTGATAGTCAATCTCGCTAGTCAGCCAGCTGAAGCAGATTGGACGGTTTAGTAAATATTAATACATACTGCTTTTATCCAAATGGTTTACCCTCGCCGGTGTCGTTCCGCGTTTGCAAGTTATAGTGTCTCTTGATTATACCTAACCAGCCAAACTCGGGCTAGTGAGTAAACGCAGGTGGTTGGACCATTTGGGTGAATTCAACTCTGACTGTTCGAATTGCCGCCAATAGGCAACACTATTCAGACAGCGATTTGTGTTGTATTACCCACCCCGCAGATCGGCTTCTCCTCGATAAGTAACCACAGTCGCTGGGAATTATTGATAGTTACGCTGGCTAGACAGTGAACGCAAGCGGTTGGGCCGGTTGGGTAAAAATGAATACAAAGTGCTTTCAGAAAGTGCCTTGAGCTAATGTCCTTCCGCATAGGAAAGTGATTACTCTGCTTTGATTTTACCCAATGGCGAAAGCGATTTCGTTCATTGATTAGCCAGCTTGACTATCCATATTTGACATATTAACTATGGCTTCTCAGACAGCGGGTGGTTGGGCCGATTGGGTGAAATCAAGGACTACACCAATGGCGGCCATTTGGCAACATTACGAGACCGCTTGTTATTTTAGCGTATATTCTCATATTCCAGTTTTTAGCAGGCATTTTTTCAATTGCTGGGACACTTCTTTAGGCAACATCTACCAACTGTGCTTTACTCTTTCCTACGTGAACAGACGTAAAGCGACGGTAATAGGGGCGCTGGAGCCATACACCACATAACAATTTAACAATTGCAAAAAATAAACATTGTTGTCGCCCGCAATTATACAAAATAAATATTACACAAGTCACGCTCCTAAGGTATGGCTTTAGAACAAGGAATACTACAGACTGGCCGAATAGTTTTCTAACTGGTTATTTTCCTTTCGCGACTTTGCACAAAATTATATACAACAGGTTTAAGGACAATACGTAGGCATTAAACCATCAGAAAGGAACAATCGCCTTGTTTACACAGTGGAATCTCGTTGGTGCGGTCCTCCGTACTACGTTTTTCGGCCTAACAGGCACGTTTTTCTGTTTCGTTTCGGTCAATGTCAGTAAAAAGTATTTGGTTTTCGTGCAATTAATACGACAACATATTTGCAGAAAATTTGATAATACAATGGAGAAGGCGGTTATTGACCGACGTTTATAGAAATTTTACGTTTTTTCGTCGGTATACAAACTCATACGCGCATTCCAACAAGCAACAACCTTTGCATGTCAGAGACGCTGATCCCGAGGCAGCGGAACTTTTGCAGAAAAAACATTACTGCAGCCGTGTCCCGTATGTCCAGTGTATACCATAAGTCACACGATGCACCGCGTCATGTACCGAACATATAATAATCAAAGCAGAAGGGGCGCAATGCTGGTGGCAAGCACGACGTCTATTCCAGACCCCCATGCTGCGTGGTTCTCGCGCAGTTCTTTGTTCTTTTTCTGCCTTGTTTGTGTGGGAGATGGGGCTTCCAGGCTTGTGATAATGTCGAGGAAACGCAAAGCGTTCCCTGTAACCGAAAAACCAGAAATCGCACGCAATTTCCAAGACAACACAAAGAAGGAGCGCTTGTTCTTGCTAAGCGAGCTCGGTTTACACTGTCAACGCTCAATACTATTTAAGGCCCGGGGAACGGAGCAAGATAGGAGGGCACACGAGGCTACTTAGCGCAGCCAGATAATTTCAGACGCGCTGGTCATGTTAAGCTAGCGGCATCTACAGTGGTTGACGAACTGTACGGCCTCCGCTTTCTGTATTGCACTTTGCACCCGTAGAATGAATTGCGGCCGCTGTCATTTCGTGCCGGTACTGTCTCCTTTGCCGTTGCAGCGACGAAGCTTCGCAGACCGCCTTGGTTTTTATTGTGACATTATCTGGTCGCTCGCCCGCACTAGCGAAATGGGCTGTTGCTCGTATATATTATTGCTCCGTGTCCCGCGGTAAAGCAAACACGAGGGGCGAAGCACCACCCAGTGCAACACGGCGAGTTTACATTGTTCACGGACGTTACGGCGGCGGAAGTACATGCCGACGGGTACGCGTAAAAAAAGGTTGGGAACATCGCACTCTTACCGAACATAAGACTTCCAGGAGTCCGGCGATTGTCTTCGTTGATTAAGGCATGACATACTTTCGCACCAAACCATGCCTGCCGAAGCGAAATAAGACTAGCTTGTTTTTCTACGCTTCCGTAGACTTACCCCTTGACGTTGAAAAGAAGAATGTGCCGCACAATTTGACCAGCCACTTTGTATTGCTCAAGAAATGTGGGCTGCTAATGGTATGCATATTTTTCCTCCTTTTTTGGCCTCTTTGGTAATTACGATTTCCCCAAAATACGTTTTATTTTCCACTTCTCGGAAAAAATGTACCAAAGTTTTAGGGTATGGCCATGCGCAAATGACTAACCGGGTACTTGTTATATTACTGAATTCCCTGAAAAGTGAACTCCGTGAGTATAAATTCATTTTACCGACCACCACTCACCTCCTAAACCCCATCAATGTTATCTCGGTACGGTAGAATCGCCCCTCGTTTGAAATTACAATGGTCTACTGTATAACAAATTCAGAAAACGAGTGTTTACTACAACAGATATCTATAACCTTCGGGCAATCTCTTTCACACTCGTTCTCTAAATGCTTATCTAGCGCCTAATAAACAATCACCTGATTCAAAACCTGGAATATGTGAAGCCCTAGTTTCACTTTACCTTGGCACAAACTGGCTCCAAGCCCGAACTCTGCACCAGGAATAGTGTTTGGTTAGTACGCCATGTCATAATCCAGTGACAATGCAATGTTTAGCTTCCTGACCTTTTTTCTCGCCATATACGGAATTTTTATCGATTCCCCGGCGCTTCTCGTAACACGTTGTAATTGCGAAATTTTCCTGCGATCAACCCATTATGTCTTCTTATGAAACAAGTGTCTATGGCATTTTCTTTCGTACCCCTGGACACTGCGCTTTTTGTAATTTACAATCCCACCTATAGGTGTCAACGTGATTATTTGGCACACTTATACAATACCTCTCCATCTGATGCAAGGGGGCCCGGAGATCCAGAAACAGCATAATTTTTCAAATGTTAAAACCACCGAATCTTTTCGCTCCTCGGTCCCCTTAGACCTTCATTGATACAAAAAGAAACAAAAAGGGGCAAAAAGAAAATTTTTTGGAGGTCCCTACTTGGTTTGCCCGTGATATATGTGCAAGAGACAGGCATCATAGTATGTGTTAGTGAGCGTACCACGCTTTGCTTCGAAATAAATCATCAGTTTTAAGATTTGTTTAGGAATTACATAAGATATTGGTTCTTCAATACTAACAGTTCTGACTAAAGCAGCTCAGCTAGTTGCAAGTACAACTTAGAAAAGGCTTGCACTTTGATAGCTCAGCAGCGTAACACTGTGGCCTGTAAGTGTCAGATGGCGCGTTGAAGGAATGACTGGGTTAGCAAACAATCGGCTTGCCTTATCTGACCGTGAACTACATTTCCTGCAGTGTGATGCCATATGCGACGGCCCACTGTGATTGTCAAGATGTTTGAACCGTGTTTCTGTGTATTCGTTTTTTTTTCAGTATTTTTATTTTTATTTTTTTTCCTCTTTTTATTCTTCCTGCTAAGTCTAAGCATATATATTTGCCGACATGTGAATAAAGAATCAGTTGGAAGTTAACGCTCGTGCGTGTGTATTCTTTCGGCCCGGTGAGTTTTTGCTTCGCTCCAGTTGATCACCCCTATAATTCTTCGACAAACTGTTCTGAACAATTTCTTTCCAGTGTCGCACGCTGTCGACCACTCGTTCCCGAGAACACTCGGCCAGCCAGCAGGTCCTGAAGATTTTCTACAGTTTCCACAATGTACTTTCTACGAAGCACAAACGAAGCCACAAATAGATACTGAAGCGCGACTCGCTCTCCGATCGGCGCGCGCCGACACGGCCCTCCTGAAAGTGTGTAGGTATGGCAACGTAACAAAAAGGCCGTCAGAACTGTGCATGTCTTTTCGGAGTTAATTTTCGCTACTTCGCTCGGCCAAGTTTCTGCGCAATAATTGATATCCTGCCGTATTCAACATGGACGTTATCGGAATGAAAATGCCTGAGATCACAATCCTGATTACGGGAAGTTGGGTGGCTCAAAAGGCGGAGGTCATCGAACGCTTCGTGGTGAGGGTAACTTTACCCTAAATAGTAAAATACGGTGTATGTGGTTGTGATAGCGGTTCGCAAAGTGAACTTTTAGAACAATTACGCCCATCTTCCCGCGAGGGAACCCTGGTGTGATTCGATGCATCGGGGGGTTCAATTGGTGTTTCCGTTGGATTAATTCTCTAAATCGCCTGAAACGTGTTGTGAACGCGTATAATGCATTTCTATCACTGCGGAGGTTCCTATACGCGGGACTATGGCGTAATTGTTGTGTCACATAACTCACTGAAGAGACTGTCGCTTCCATCACGTCTTCATTGGAAGAATCAAGTCAAGCGCGAAGTAATCAAGCACGAAGTAGTCAAAGCAAGGTCACGTCAATGCGATAGCGAGCGCTTGACTGAACCGCCATGGCGCGATACCCGCTTTATATGCACAGCGATTGAAGGAGAGGAGACAATGGAGGAGAGTCACGCATGCGCGCACTTGCGCGCGCCGCAGCAGTTGTTAACGCAGCGACGCGCGCGACAAACAAGCGCGCCAGCTGTGGTGGGCTAATGAGCCGGAGTGAGAGTGTTGCACACAGCTGTGGGAGAGCAGAACAGAGGAGGGATGCGGGCGGACGCCGCGACGACGACGCAGGAGGTACAAGCCCGAGAGCAAGAGATGCGTCGCATCTAATAATTTGCGATGTTTATACGCGTAGTTATTGCTATGTTTGAGAGTAGGCTCGCTAGCATAGAGAAGGAAACGGCCGACGAGTCAAAAGCTACCGCGCGCAGTGTATAGCTGCATGCAGCGCGTCAGCGCTACGCCTGACTGGGCATCCGGTTACGTTTCCACGCCAGTAGTTGAAATTATTGCTATGACGTTAGATTTAAGCCTAAGGGTGACCTCACGAGCCGGCCGCCATCTTGCATTGCCACAGCGACGCCAAACCAAGAGCGCCATTTCAGCGCACCGACCGGAAGGCCAACCGCGCACAGCATCTATTTCTGGCTTCGTTTGTGAGTCTTTCTTTTCCTGCCATTCGTGTGTTCGTTAATGAACGAAGATCAAAGAGATGTCTAGGACCGGAAGGAGGATCGCTCGGCCTATTCAATGGTTCCTAAATGCGCGCCCGGTGGCAGCGTTTCGGAGATAGAGAGCTCCAAAAATTGCAGTTTTTGCGCTGTTTTGCTCTGACATTTTGACACCGTGGCTGCCAAAAGTATGTTTTTGCAACTTGCGATTGCTTTCGGTGGAAAAACTTTGCAAACTCACAGGGTAGAAAACATAGAAACCGAATATGTGGCTTTAAAAAACGATGTTTTGGTCATTTTTCCGAAGCAGAAAGCCATGTCCCCTCCTTGTTGAACTAATAAATCCAAAGTTCCTATAAAAGCCGAGTTTTCGAACCCTTTTGATTATTCGAAATATTTTCAATACACAGCTGTCGAAGCGAATCTGAATATAAGATATTTAATACTCGAGTGACATTCGAAATTTTCGAATATTCGCACACCCATACATAAAACCGGTGAGCAACGTTTATGTTAGAGTTTGCCCCCTTTTTTGGACGCCTACAAATTATATGGTTCTTAGTGAAATCTTCAGCTCATTTATAATGCTTTAGTTTTACGCCTTCCTTTATCTGTTTTTTCCTGCTATGCTGTGCTTTGTATTGTCGCTGGAACTTGATTTATTGGTCTGTGTTTTTTTCTTCTCCAGAGTAAAGGAGAAGGTTTTTCTTCCAGTTTGTGCAGCTCACTTATTAAGAAACTCACATGCATTGTACTGATTGTGCAACTAATTCTGATACGCCTATCCAAACCAATCAGACGCTGTGGGCTCGTCATTGATTGATTGATAATTAATTCGATTGATTGATTGATTGATCGATTGATTGATTGATTGATTGATTAATAATTGATTGATTGATTGATTGATTGATTGATTGATTGATTGATTGATTGAATGATTGATTGATTGATTGATTGATTGATTGATTGATTGATTGATTGATTGATTGATTGATTGATTGTTGTGTTTAACGCGCCGACGCAACGCAGGCGATGGGGCGTGCCGTAGTGGAGGGCTCTGGATTAATTTTGACCACCTGGGGATCTTTAACGTGCGGCGAAATCTCATACACACGGGCGTTTCCACTTTTCGCCTCCTTCATAAAAGTGGCCGCCGCGGCCGGGAATCGAACCCGTGACCTCGTGCTCAGCAGCGCAACGCCTTAGCCACTGAGCCACCGTGGCGGGTCTGAGGGCTGGTTAAGGCGCCAGCGCGCCGCTTTTTTCCGTCGCCCTCCCATATACCATGTATGATAGTAATAAAGAGGACTTCAAATTGAATGGAAAGTGGCTGATACAGGTTTGATGTAGTTGCACCTGGCCCTGATGAAAAGTTTTATTTTCTTTGAACTCACAGTCCATTGCCCATCAATTTCCCAGAGGCAGTACAAGGGAAGTTGCCTTTGAGATGCCTCTGAATTGGTGATTGGCCACAGTTATTTATAAGACTTTGAATGCCCATCCCTTGAATTGCCTCGGAATGTCCTTCCTTTGAATTGCCTCTGAATGTACTTCCTTAAAATACCCTACGAGTGTACTACCTTTCAATTTACTCAAAATGTTATATCCTCAACATTCGAAGGAACAAGCACTGTGCAGAAAACGCCGCGGTTCATAATGCCTTGGTCTTTACTCGGAGGGACCCAGGCATGATTTTGACACAGACAGTATTTCCAGCTTTCTACATTTTACATTTCTTGCAGCACTGCATCCATTCATTATCAGGCTACTTTTCTTTCAAAATTTCGCCTCATAAGTTGACGTTTTCCTAAGCACCAAGCCGCAGTTCAGACGAGCACACCTGCAAAAATATGTAGGCCAGTATGCTTCAGTATGAAAGCATGAAAGTTTAAAAAAGGATCTAGAAATAGACTTTAGGTAATTGGGAACATACTGTATGAAGTCATTGTGAGGCAACTGTAAAATAAAGGGCATCAAAAAGTGTACGTATTTCTTTGACCAGTAATTGATATATGTGAAAGAAAACGACATACCAGCACAGCACGCTGACAGAGTCCAGTGCCTTACAAGCCCTCAAATAAATGGTTTGACTTCAGAGATGCAATGTCAGAAGAAACAATGCGCAATATGTTGCTTGTTACGAAAGTATCATAATTTAACTTTCCATAGACTGAAGAAAAAACAGTAAGTTCATGAGTTCAGGCCTGTCCAACAGTATATATATAGTCTACTAACTTTTAATTACCTGTAGTCATCGAAAGAAAAAGAGAACGAAAATATTGCTATCTGAAGTATAAGTTTTAAAACTGCAACTGAATAATCAGAAACAAGAGCAGCTGCCATCTTGCAGCACAGATGGGTCATAGTTGGTACGTGGAAGGGTTCGAAAAAATTTTCTCTTTCAGCCACTCGAATGGCTTTTTGAAACGATGACTTCCGAAAAACTATAACCCGCTCTATTCTCATTCCTTTTGAGTTTTTATCAAGTTAGTTCAACAATACCTAGTAAAGCTCAGTTGAGTGCATACTGAGTCTTCTTCAATTATGTACATTTTTTTCTAAAAACTATCATCAAGGTGTGCATTGAGCAGGTGAAATAGTGAGGTGTTTCATGGCAAAACTTGCTTTATGGCTCACGAAAGCATCACGGGAGGGCTGGGAGATTCGCAGGGTGCACTTGGTAACTCGACTGTGTAGCCTGCAGAAGATAACAAGAAACAGACTTGTTTGTTTGCACCAATGCACCACGAAATGGTGATTGTAATCCTTCGCCATTAAGCATGCTGCTGTAAGTAGCTTGCTATTTTAAAAGTTAAATGGTTTTGTATTTTTGGAAAGCAAGGCAAGGAGACAGCAGTTCAACACCTGTATAATTTTTTCTCAGGTTTTAATGCCTTCAGACAAGCTAGCCACATCAATTAATTTTATTTTTATTTTTTTAATAATGTAAGCCTTTAACAGGCTTGTACAGGGTAGAAACACACTCGGGTAGAAACCAAGCAACATCGCAAAGAGACAGAATCACAAGATGCTGGTGAAAGTAAAGCTTGGAAGATGAAAGCTATTGCACAAAATCATGGCAAGGTCCCAAACATCCCCGGGCCATCATCAGGTCTTACAGTACTCAGTATGTTCGGAAGTGCTCACAAAGAAAATAAAAAAACTTTTACTCTTCATAAAACAATCTTTCTACATTTCGAACAAATAAGTCTGCAGAGAACAGGTTAACGAATGCAGATGGCAGTTGGTTCCCCTTCTCCACTGTTGACTGGAAGAGCATATTTAAAAGTGTCACAGCATGATATGAATCGTCTGATGCACCTAATACGGTTGGTACGAAGGGAGTGATGGTTATGAGATGATGATGGTTTGATGTTTATGGCGCAAGGCCAACTGGGGCAAAGAGCGCCAAAACAATAGTCGTTTATGAGAGGTGAAACCGTAAACAGTAAGTAAAATCAGCAAAAACAAAAGTAAAATCACAAAACGACAATGAGCATGGCTGGTGTATAGGGCCAGATGTCATGATGCGTGATAGGAAATGAAGTTTAAAAACTTGACTTCTGACAAATACTCAAACACACGTTTCACGGAAACAATGGCTTCGTCACCTAGGAAAAAAAAGATGGATGTAGGGGAATATGTTGTCTGTAGAGTTCTCTGAAGTGTTTGTGTCGTGTTGTGCGAAGTGCCTTGCATGTGATTAGTATGTGCACTACGGATAGGGCCTCTCCGCACCTGCTGCACTGGGGTCTAGAAGATCCCGTCAGCAGATACGAGTGCGTCGCATGGGTGTGCCCTATCCGCAGCCTACCCAAGGCGACTTCCGTGTGTCTGTTGTGTGAGTCACATGTGTACCGTCCCAAGTGTGGCTTTATTACATGTAGTATGTTGTCTGTCTGTTCATCCCAGTGTGTTGCCATTTCCTACGAAGGTATTGTCGAATTTGTGGCTTAAGGTCACTCTGTGGTAGTATGGTTATATCTACAGTGTCCCTGAGTGCAGCAACTGCGGCCTTCTCATCCGCAATATCATTGCCAGCAATTCCAGCATGGCCCGGAACCCAGCACAACACCAGAACAAGTTTTTGGGCATATATAGACATGATAGTGTTGAAAACCATATGAACAATTCTGTTTTGCATGGCTTGTATGATGCCAATGCGGGCACAACGCTCAAGGAATCTGTATATATGATGGACTTCGAGATTTTGTGTTCAAGAATGTGTTGTGCAATTAGTAAGATGCCATATGCTTCAGCAGAGTAAATTGTGGTATATGTGCTCATGGTTCTGCATGCATCAAAGTTTGGTCCATGAGCAGCGCAAGACACTATGGTTGCAGTTTTTGATGCATCACTATAAACCTCTGCACATTGATAGTTGTACTGAAGGGAGAAGAAGTGCTGCAAAATTGCAGTTTGTGGTACCCTGGTTTTATCAATACTCATGAAAGACAAGTCACAACACACAGGTTGAAGCTGCCAGGGTGGTAAAACATCAGTAAAGGAAGATGTGTAAATGTCTGAAAAAGAGATGTTGAAATCCGAAGCTTCCTGTCTCATTCTAAGTGAGAATGGCAAAGGAACGGACGGGTGATTTACAAACACTAGTGATGTGGATGCATAATTAAAAACAGGTTTCAAAGGATGGTTATTCATCGATGAAATTTTGAAAGCGTAGAGCAAGTCCATGTACGTTCGTTGGTCCTCAAGGCACCATTTGTTACATTCAACGTATAGACTCTTTGCCGGGCTAGTGCGGAACGCACCCGACGCAAGGCGGAGGCCCAAGTGGAGAACTGGGTCAAGCATTTTTAGTGCGGTTTTTGATGCCGTCCCATACACGACACTGCCGTAGTCTAACCGGGACCCGACTAAGGCGGTAAAGACCCGGAGAAGTAGTTCCTTGTCTGCACCATAGGATTGGTGGGAGAGCACCTTGAGAATGTTTAGTGTTTTAGGCATTTATGTTTAAGTGCTTTGACGTGAGGTATGAACGTGAGCTTGTTATCAAATATGACACCTAAAAACTTGTGCTCCCTTTTAACAGGAATAGATGCACGGCCAAGAGCAATCTCAGGGTCCGCACTAAGCCCGCGCTTGCGGGAGAACAGAACACAAGTACTTTTGCCCGGGTTCAGTTCAAAACCGTTAAGGTCCGCCCATCCAGCAAGCTTCTTAACACCGAGCTGTACTTGACGTTCGCAAATTGACAGGTTACAGGATTTAGAAGATATTTGAACATCGTCTACATAGATTGAACAGGAAATGGTTGGTGGCAATGCCTTTCGGAGGGAGTTCATCTTAACTATAAACAATGTGCAGCTTAAAACTCCACCTTGCGGCACACCATTTTCCTGCACATGCATCCCGGACAGGGATGACCCAGACTTAACACGAAATGTCCTCGTGGACATGTAGCTAGAAATGGTATTTAACATGTTACCTGACAGACCACAGGACTTCAGGTCGCTAAGGATGCCGTATCGCCAGGCTGTGTCGTAAGCCTTTTCATGATCAAAGAATACCGTAAGGCAGAACTGCTTATGAGCAAATGCATCTTTTATGAAGGATTCCAACGCAACAAGTTGATCGTTGGTGGATCGCCCCACCCTAAAGCCTGCCTGGTAGCTCTCGAGAAGACTGTTGTACTCAAGGAAGTACACGAGCCTGCGATTTATCATCTTCTCGAGCAGCTTGCACAGGCAGATTGTCAGGGCGATGGGACAATAACAGGCGGGAGAGGAAGGGTCCTTCCCTTCCTTCAGGAACGCCACTACTATGGCCTCCCTCCAAGAGTGAGGAATCTGCCCCGAAAGCCATATTTTATTGTATAGGTGTAGGAGTGTTTCAAGAGTGTCTGGGTGTAGGTGTTGCATCATGGTGTATGTAATCTTATCTGCCCCTGGGGCTGAAGGTTTACATGTGCTCATGGAAACCCTCAACTCATAGAGTGTAAATTCAGAATTGTAAACAGATTTTGACCTGTTAGTGTCATGTATGGACTTTTTTTCACACGCTGTTTTATGTTTCAGGAAAGTGTTTGTGTAGTGTGCAGAGCTGGAAACGTGTTGGAAGTGTTGTGCAAGTGTGTTAGCCTGGTCTTCTAGTGTGTCGCCTGTTGTACTAACCAGGGGCAGGCTGTGTGTCTGTTGTCCTTTAAGGTTACGTATTCGTGTCCCCACTTTGTGAGTGTCGGTGTATGAGTTGATGGAAGTGAGGAAGGTGCGCCAACTCTCCCTTTTCGCCTCACGACGCACTCGCTTACCAAGAGCCTTTGCCCGTTTAAAAGAATTGAGGTTATCTGACGTGGGGTACCGGCGAAGGACACCCCACGCCTTGTTCTGGGCCTCTCGCGCCCGCCTGCAGTCCTCGTTCCACCAGGGCCTCCTTGGGTTGCGGGACGCACTGGAGGCCTGGGGCATGGACTTTTCGGCGGCGTCGACTATATGCGCCGTGACGAGTTGGGCTGCTTCCTCAACGTGTAGGTGTTTTATGGTTGTGTGGTGTAGTTTAGATGTTTCTGTGAATGTACTCCAGTTTGCTTTTGATTCATTAAACCTGTTATGGGACGATGGAAGGCATGGGCCTTTACCTATGTATGTTAGTGATGTGGGGAAGTGGTCACTACCATATGGGTCCGTGCCCACGCCCCACTCAAGACATGGAAAGAGAATTGCAGAACCAATAGCTAAGTCGAGATGTGAGTACGTATTGTGTCCTATGTTATGGTATGTAGGCTGTTTTTTGTTGAAAAGGCATGCTCCTGAAGATGTGAGGAATTTCTCTATCAGGCGACCTCGGGCATCCGTTCTGGAGGAGCCCCAAAGAGAGTTGTGTGCATTAAAGTCGCCTGTTAGGATGTATGGTTCGGGCAGATGGTCGACCAGCGCCTCTTAATCAGAGCTCGAAAGTGCATGATCAGGAGGAATGTGAATGGAGCACACCGTTACCAACCTATTAAATATTATTGTTCGAATTGCTACAGCCTCGAGGACAGTGTACAGAGTGACAGGGTGGCAGGCTAACGATTTCCGGGCGACAATTGCCACACCTCCTGAAGAGTGTGTGCAGCCAACCCTGTCCTTTCTGAATACCATGTACCTATTTAAGAAATTTGTCTGTTTGGAATTGAGGTGAGTCTCTTGGAGACACATGAGACTTGGCTGATTGGCATGCAGGATATCATACACATCATCAAGATTTTTAAGGAGGCCTCTGCAGTTTCATTGAATGATGTTTTCTGTTCCCATTATTTACGTTTAAGAATGAATGGACTGCGTGTATGTGTTCATGTGTCGTCTTTCGGGGCTGTTATTCTGGGATTAGGCTTTTTAGGCCTGTCTGTAGGCTTGGAAGTCGGTGGCCGCTCCTTGCGCTGCGTTGCAGGCAGGAACGGCCCGACATCCATCTCGTCGTCGGATGTCCGAGGGGTGCCCGACGGACCGGACCCCCCGGACTTGGCCCCCCCTCGGGAGCCTTTTGTTTGAGCCGCCACCGCCTAGGGCGTCCGGGGCACCAGAGGTGGCACGGGCGGTGCGGTGACGGTGGGAGCCGGTGCGGGGCCCGTGGTTTCCATCACCTCGGTACCCTCCAACGGACTGGAGGACGGGGAGACAGAGGCGGGAGCGGCACCGGTCCCGACAGAAGTGGTTTGCACCACAACCGCTGCTGCCTCAGCAAGCGGCGTGGTGCCGGGTTGGGCTGCGTGAGGCAACCCAGCGGGGAGCGGGGGCGGGACCAGGTCAGACTCGCTGAACTGGGTCCCTGTGGAGACCAGACGCCGCTCCGCCCCCCGGCGAGCCGCGTCTGCGTACCTCCCCAGAGGGAAAGAGGCGAACCTCTTTCGCGCCTCCGGGAAGGTGATGTTTTCCGTGACCTTGATGTTAATTATCTTTTTTTCCATTTTAAATTTTTCGCACTTGCGGGAGTACGCTGCATGCGGCCCCCCGCAGTTCACACAAGACATGGTATCGGATGGACAATTGTCACTCGGATGATCATGCGCCGCGCATTTCGCACCCGTTTTTCTGCCACGGCAAGAGTTTGTACCGTGCCCGAACCGCTGGCACTTAAAACAGCGCCGCGGGTTCGGAATGTACGGACGGATGGAGCAACGGATAAAACCTTCATTGATGTGTTGTGGAAGAACTGCGCGGTCACAAGTCAAGATAATGTGCTTGGTGGGAATCTCCTTGTCGTCTCTGCGGATAGTGATGCGCCTCACGGCAGTGATGCCCTGATCCTTCAAGCCGGCAAGGAGATCCGCATCCGTTTCGTTCAAAAGATCTGTCTCGGACATCACACCCTGGGAGCTGTTGAGGCTCCGATGGGGTGTGACCCTGATGTCTAGATCAGCCAGTCTAGTCTGAGCAAGAAGCTTTGCAGACTGCGGCTTGTCATTTATTTCAATTAGGAGTTCACCAGACTTTTGTTTTTTGCACTTATACGATTTTCCTACTATGGCTTCAAGATACTTGGCAATCAAGAAGACTGACTGAGATGCAAGAGGGTGGGTTGGATTGATGGATTCCATGACAAGAAATCGAGAAAAATTATCTGGTTCAGGAAATGTCAAAGATGGCAATGAAGGAAAAGATACTTCTGTGCGGACCCTTTTCAGGGACCGATCACGTTTGGGGGGGGGGGGGTTTAGAGAATGCCATACATCATAGTATAAAAGCAGGGGACGGGGGTACTTTCTTCTCAAACCTTACCCTGATAGCCTGAGAAATCCCGGTGCTCCCTGCCTGGTAAACAGACAGGGAGCCCATCCGCCGGAGCTTGACCTGGGCTCCGACGGCCATCATTTGAGGCTTCTACCCTTCACCTTTAAACACATCCCCACGGTAGGCTACAGTTTATGTTGGGGGCTCGGGGTCCGCGGTGTCGCCAACACCGTCACCATGAATACTCAAGGTGCCCCGTGTGGGGGGGGAGTGATGGTTAGGCGGCTTTATATAGGTAGTTGTTCTTATTTTTGTTTAAACCGTTGTGATATAAAAGAAAAAAAAAACTTTAAGAAACAGACACGACGACGGGCTTCAAGGGTCAGTAAGCAGGCCCACCTGCGTAGCTCAGTGACACTGTCATTCCTCGAATACTTCGAACAGATAAAGCGAAGGGCCTTGTGTTGGACGTTTTCAAATTTGTTGGAAAGATATTTTTGATGGAGGTTCCAAGCAATGCTTGCGTAC
>NW_027526445.1:31619137-31699692 GCF_048455015.1 Haemaphysalis longicornis
CCTAGCAGACGACCAGAAGCAGCGCCAAAATCACCACAGGCCGTCGGCCCGGGTGGACTGCTAACACCAGAATGGAAACCGCCACCATGCCCCCCAGTGCATAATACACGAACATCGCCAGCATATGCTCCTACCTGTCGTAGACAAGGTCCCACCTGCAAATCAATGGTGACAATAAACAATTCCGGCATGACATTTAGGAGATCGGTGAATTAATGAGCACTGATTCAACCAATCGTGCTTGTAAACCGAGCGTTGTTTCAGCGCGAAGTGTCGACGTGCCCAACCTCCTGAAACTGTATCGGCCACCGTGAATTCCTTCAGTTAAGGTCACAGCGCAAAAGAATAACGCGAGACCAAGCTGAACGGCGCTGCGATAACAAGACTGTCTGACTACAAATAACGTTAAACAGACGAAACAAAGAGATGCAGAAGGCACTGGACAAGGTACTGTCTAAAAATAATCTATTGAACAGTCAAGAAGCACCTTGCTCAAAAAATGGCCTTATTTTAATACATTCGCTCCTTT
Source organism: Haemaphysalis longicornis (assembly GCF_048455015.1). NCBI lineage: Eukaryota > Metazoa > Arthropoda > Arachnida > Ixodida > Ixodidae > Haemaphysalis > Haemaphysalis longicornis. Next base: position 31,619,667 of record NW_027526445.1, read on the forward strand.
GTCGTCGGCTTTCCTGTGCTTTTTTCATCTCTATGTTTCGTAAATTCCCACTTGCCTTTCTTCTCTTTTGTAGTATGTACGGGACGACGTCCGACGCTGCTGCACGAATCGCCTCGTGCACTACCGTAATCTCCGCTCTTGCTCCTTCAGGGGACACTGCAACTGCTACAGAATTACAAGCGGCGTGACAAGCCGTCATCGAGGCGCAGCCGCTGCAATATCTCTAATAGGATGTGATGTAGCTGCAAAAGATGCACACAGCCCGACGCAGAGGACGTTTACATATATATTTTCGCACCGACTAGCAGGCCACAAAGCCTGGCAGCGGCATTCTGATTACAACCTATAAAGATGAACGAGTGCCTAGTGCGCACTCTGACTAGAACTCTCATGCCGGATTTGTAAACACTACTCCACGTTGAACTACAAGGGTTCGTGCTACTTGCATTGCGTCGGACAAAATCTTTGCTATACGTTGCGTAAGCTTTCTAGTCATGGCGCCAGCTCCGCACGGGTTTCATATGGACGCAATCATTGGATGTACATTGACAGTGTCGGACAAGACCAGCCTCGCTGTGACCGGAGTTCGACCGCTTCCCGGTTCCATGCTCCCCGAACATGAAGCTCCCAATAAAGGGACACTGAAATAATTTGGAAACATTACAGGATTACTAGCAAAAATTGTAGTTCGGAATCCATAGGCCACGTTTCGGCCACTCCGAGTGCGTTTACGCGAATTTATTTCGCACAAAAACCAATAGAAAATGCTGTCCTCCTCTCTGTATCAGCGCCGTATTTCTGGGGCATTGTCGTGTGACGTCAGGAGGAGATGACGTTGGTCGACTGCACTATATTGCATGGCTCGCCGACCTTCCGACAGAGTTAGTCAGCCTAGCGTCAACTGTGACGACCGCCGACTGGTCGTGACAATTCCTTCGCTCACTTGAAACTGAGCCATGACGCGTTTTTCAAAAGAAGAATGTGCGATTCCTTTGTTAGTTTGTACACAGCTTCCTAGCACAGGTCGCTCCATACAAGCGCTGCACAAGCTCACATGCGACGGTTAGCTGACTGATAGGCTACTAGGAAAATATAAGGCACTTGAAGGCGGGAGAAGTCATCAAAGTAATTATGGGTGCTAAGGAAATAAAATCAACTGAAACTTTTACCGTAGAGCCTAAAACTAGAGAGCAGGAAGAACTTTGTTTTCTCTGGGTGAACAAGCACAGCGGTCAGCAGCACGACTAGGCATCTGCGAAAGCTTTTCCATCTAAGAAATGCTATTGCTATACGTCAGATATCGTGGAAATTCGGGGGACGCTTACTCCACGAGCGATATACAACAAATATTCACCTAAGCTGCTTGAAATGCTAAAACTAAATAAAAGTGTAAACTGGTTATACATTATACACCTTGTATTTTCGAAACGCCGGCAGTGCTGGCCCGTGGCCGAGTGGTCTTGAGTGCTAGGCATGATATATTATAAGTTGCAAGTCCGAATCTAGAGCAAACATTATTTTCTTTGTAAATTGATTTTTTCCGTTTTTTGTAGGGTAAGCTACAAGTTGCGTAGCGTAAGCGAAGTTGAGCAGTTTCGCGTGTCTCATGAAGGGCCCTTCTGCGCAAGCGCGAGGGACGTTGCCTTGGCTGTCTTGTCTAGCACAAATTTTTACAATGAAATTGGCGGTGGTGAGTTTTTGGGCTGGGACGTTTCACGTAGAAGGAACCATTTGGTATTAGGAAGCTTTGACTTTTTTATGTGAAGCCTTTATTGCTTATCCGTAAAGCACAGGACTCGCACAACGCCTCTGCGAATAAGGAGTGACACCAACGTTGAATTTGTTACCACTTGCACATCATTCTAACATGCAAAATGCCTTCGTCTAATTACAGTCGCCAACCGCTACATGGAAATATTTAAAATAAAAATTATTTATTCGATCACTAGACGACAGCAAATGGCGGTTATGAGTTTAACTGAAAGAACTGAGATAGAGACAAGTATAATAAAACCTGTAAAATATCCCGATTACACTGTCAGCATGGACATCCAAAGGACTTGAGGATTAAAAGCAGCCATATCTGATTGAGCCAAAATTGAAGGTAAAAAGTAAGGGCGGGATCCGTTGCAACAAATGAGAATTCTACACAGAAATGAAGCGGCACAAGGAATCCGAAGTCTCAAGGGCCAGTTTAAAGCAGGCGAAAGCAAATTTTACATCCCCTGAAATCTACCACAAGTTGGCACGGGCATCACTGCGCCTCCCGCATTACTTCAGAGCGCCATGTCGGTTAAAACCGCCAACGTTGCAAGATTTTACCTGCTGTCGTGACAGGTTTCAAAGTTGGGTCTTTCCATGCCAAACGTCGAAGTGTTTGGGGCTTGACACTCCCTAACCTTTCGGGAAAAAATAATTGTTGATGCGAAGATTGGTTCCGCCTTGCAGGAGTGTGACACGTAGACACGGAACTCGGGAGAAAGGGAACAAACAGAATAAGCTTTATTTGCAACACTACAATGGTGAACGGTGAAAGGTAGCCTCAGCACCAAACAAGAAAATAAGAATCAAAGTACAGTCCACGAATACCAGTTCAAGTGAAGAGAAAAAAAAAGTACACCATCTTCCAGTAAGGGAACCCTGAGTAGTATGCGAAGCAGCCATGGGGTCGACGGAAGTTCCCATTAGTTTTCAGTTCGTCGTTTCAAATGACGTTCAGCTCCGCGTGTCTTCGTTGTATCAGTAGCTTCTTGCCTTAGTTTGAATGAGTGAATTGCATTAGGCGCGTTCGTAGCACATGCTCCCGTCTCGGTTCGTAGCGCAGTGGGAAGAGCGCCGCGTACGTCCCGTTGCGGCCAGAGAGTCGTGGGATGGAAACGGGGCGCCGCCTAACCATTTCTTTTATAGTGCACTGCGCTGACGTCAGCCCAAACGCTCACGGGGCTGAACGCATGCGCCGTAGAGTGCGGACGGCGGAAGACAAGGGAGAGAGGGACACAGCCGAGAGCATGAGATGCTCCGCATCTAAAAGACAAATGCTCTCGCCGACTTTAGATGCGTCATTCTGCAACGTTTGTCACGGGTCGTCGTTGGTCCAGGATGCAGCCGAGCATTGACTCCCGATGGCAAGTACTTCTCGCAAAAAGCAGCACAGGCCACATCACGCCTGCGGGCAGGTGTGGTGATCCATCCCGGGCCGTGACCATAAACCGCGGCCAGTGTAGAGCCGAGCCCGGTTGTCTGCGAGCCAACTCGCATGTCTGGAACTACTGGTACAAATTATCAGCGGGCCCATTTCCATTCCTCTTTAGCTCACCAGCTTCACATTCCTCTGTTTCCGCGATCGGTCTCCACTCGGACCCCATTCCACATCACTCCTTCAGCACCTCCTCCTCAATTTATGTTAACAATCTGACGTGTGTATGGCTCTGTAATACAGTACCTACGAACTATAAAGAGAGGGAAGATTAAGGGCTTAATAGGACTTGGTTGCTGGCTAGTTGATTCATGACCAACAAAGACTGCGCAAAAGACGATGGTGACAGGACGAACGCTGTCATGTCACCCTAGTGTACATCCTCGTCTTTCGGGCAGTCTTATTTCCTCGTGTGAGGATGAAGCACGTCTACGTGTGCAACGCTTGTCTGCACACTAGAGTAGTGCCCAAGTGACAAACATGTCTGGTAGACAATCATGAGGATGCAAACAGGCGACTCACTAAATACAGAAAGTACACACTGAAGGCGTGATCAGAACATGTAATATTTTGCAACGCTTGATGTCCGGGTACTTGGTGTAACATGCTTTTGAAGGTAAGTTGCGCTTGTTATGATCACAGAGACGGGCACAGGAATTAATGTACAGCTTCACCAGAAGTTGGCGCCATCTGCTACTGAGAGTGTTTGTTTTTCTTCTGTGTCTCTGTGTGTGATCATAACAAGGGCCACATACCTTGAAAAGATTATTTTGCAGCATGCTACACGCCTCTTGTTCATCCTATACCAAAAGTGTAATTTTGCAATGGCGGTTTAATATTTGTACCTTGAAGTATCGCGCAAAGGTGACCATACAAAGGAATACGCTATTCATAATGGCTTTTTCCCTTAAAAAGGAAACTGAACTGTCAAAAAAAGTTTGCCAATGCGGGCAAAACTGAGTATCAAGAATAAAATTGCAGCAGTTGACAAAGGGTTGAAAATGATTAACACCGCCCCGCGCATTGTCTTTTTTGTAGTTCGTTGGCTATTTCACGAATCGTTTAAGAAGAAAACTAGAGGACGAAAAAGAGAACAACTTGACACACTTTTGAATACCCTGCTCTTGCAAACTAACGCCGCGTATTACACGATAGCACCGCTCCGCCCAACGGTTATTTTTTTCCGCGACCGACGGTGCAAAATGCAGCCGTTGAGACGAACACAAAAACGAACACACCGGTAGCTCTAGAGAGCAGCTGGACGTTGGCTAATGCACGAGGGCAAAACGAGGGTGCGCTAAAAAATACGAATGGGTTGAATACGTTAGCACGTAGCAAAAAGAACAGCAACAAACATGAAACGCTCGTTATCAGTTTGGGCACGCTTTACGCTACCCAAGCAAATAAGCACAGCATATGTAGCTTTTTCAGCATGTGCCCGGAAAGCTATCTGGGGCAACCGTTTCATTTCATAATATTAGCAGGAGCAGTACTCACGTAAAAAAACTACGATGGTCTTTCTTCCGGCTTTGCATTCAGCCGTAGTACGCCGTCGACTTCCTGAACTGAAGAAACCCGCTGTTACGTTCCTCACTGTTTCGTTTTCCTGGTTGTTACGTTTTGTGCCAACCCCGCTGTAACCTCGCAACTGTGGGCCCTTTCCCTTATAATGCGTCGCAACCTGACACTCCGAAGCGGCTTGGGCAGCGCCATTTTGGCTTTTGATGAGTCTTGGCCAGGCTTTGTTACTAAACGGGCTACAAGAAGCCGCAAGGAAGTTGGACAGGCCGTCACTAGATGTTCCCCCGTAGAAAGGTCTATCACGATTATCGTTGAGCTTACAACACAAGTTTCACGTCGGAACGCCGGAAGTGCATGATATTAGCGCTTGCTCACTGTTGTGATGGTGCCATGCAGCGTTTTTAGATTAGGTCAGTTGGCGAAGAGCGTGGCATTGCGGTACCGTGACAAGGGCCGGTGCTGCCACCGACCAGGCGGTTGGGCTTCGGTAGAGTTGAGATCGGTCTTGGCGCGTCTTCTGCTGCTCCTTCCTTGCTACTCTCAGCGCTTTGTACACCACCTTGCGTCTGTTTGTACACCGCCCATACCGTCACTTGAGTCAGGCCTTCTACATCGCCCTTCTACAAACTGCGCTTTCCACACCACTCATACAGACGGTAGGAAGGGCGAGAGAGTGGTACGGGTATTTCACGACGCCCCATTTCTTGGTTGACATTCACGAGTAGGGTGACGGCGAGCGAGTATTTCAGTGATTTCATAGCTAATATGACTTGAAGCCCGTAATTATGGCGCATGGCAACACTAAATGTGCAAATAAAATGCGAGAAATACCGCTGCCTTTCGCAGAATGGGCAGAAACCATGTTGGCAACAATGGATCTCTAGGTAAGGGGTCATTTATTGGTTTAAAGACGCCAGTTAGACGCCGGCCCAATTTCATGGCTTTCCACACTCTTACGTTTTCCCTGCTCTTACGTTTTCGTTTCCCGGTCAGGCGAAGAACGTATTAAGGGGATTCCACTGTATTTCAGGCAGTGCGCTGTGAATTTCACACAGCAAATTTCATAGCGGTGTCACGCCGTTTCCATCCAAGCGGCAGTTTTATTATGCGAATTCAACCAAAATGCGTCAGGTCACCACGCTGCCTCCACGCCACTCACCGGCTTAATTCACTTGGCTCGCAGTGGATTCGATTAATTCGCATTGTTTAGAATATTTGCAGTTGTAATCCTATAGTTACGTATTTTTATTAGGCCATGGAGTTGCGTGGCAATATATATTACGGAACGTAGCTTTATTCTTAATATTCTTACTCGCAATGCATTATCCGTTGCACCAGTTAGTGTTGTTTTCAACGTAAAAATGGACAACCCACTTAAATCATATACAGAAGCAATGTCAATCATACTTGCAATCTATTTCATCAACTTGCAGTAGCTTACAGTGAACTCTTTGCTCCCTGTATACCAATTGAGTATATTGTGTTATTGTTACACGTTTTTTCAATGCGAAGGTACAGTATTTGCTAGTGTGCGCGCTTTGGCATTTCAATTTGCCCATAGTTACCAACAATTGTAAGAACAAAAAAAAATTGGCTACCAGAGGTGTGGTATGTATTGCTGATGACTGCTTTTTGATATGACATAATCACAAAATTTATTAAAGTAAAGCTCTCTTGCCTCACTTATGGCGCTATTGCGCCTGAATGCATTGCAGGAAAGCCAACTTTATCGAACGGGAGATCTTATGGTGGTGATGATGATGACAAACCTCTGAGCAGGACAGCCTACTTTACCCAATGGGAAGGAAAAATGTGGTGATGTTGATGAAAAGCGAAGTATGAAAGCCCACTTTACACATTTGGAGGGCACATAGTGAAGAATAAGAATAAGAAGAGGAAGACGAGCAGGAAGAGGAATGCGAAGCTTTCTCCTATACGAATGCAAAGTACACGATCCTATCACCCAAACTCAAATCAGGGGCAACGCTTACCTCCAATCACACTCTAAAAATCATAACACCACATTCGCTTGCCTCAGATCTTTGGATTATGGAATTTGCATTTGTAGCGGAGAAAGCTTGGCGTTTCAACCTGGTTAGGTTTTGGTGCTTTGCATTCCAGAACATAATTTTGTACCGTTCGCACAAAAGCAAATAAATCGAGGGCACACACCTGTCTACCATAAATTTGCATGTTTTTGTATCAGCGCCCCAAAATCTTGCAATACGGTACCAACAAACCTAACTAGCACCGTGGAAATCAAATTACCAAAAAATATATCCTAAAAATGGTGTTGACACGTGACTCCCATAACAAAATGCAATGGTCCCTGTGACCCCCGCTGTTTTAAGGAGAGCCGTGGAGCGTAAAAGAGTCTTAGTGGAGTGTAAGGGATTTATGGTAGCCAAAGCTCTTTTTTGACTCCTTTTTTTAGAGTACTTGTTGGTTTAGTGTTCGTGCCTACTGTTTCATGTGTATACAATGTTTGTACAATTCGAACATCCTGATGCAACACTCCACTGAGTAATTCCCTCTGGGCAACGAGACTACCGGAAATAAATAAATATTGCTGAAGCCCAAACTGTTGTTTATTGCAAACATTACAATCTAATCCTTATTCAAAGTCCATTATACACTAACAAGTCTCTGCCGCCAGTTTCTCATACCACTAGCACCCACGAAACATCGCGTCCCCAAAAGCATTCCCGTACAGAACTTCCCAATACAGTGAAAATTGGTCGTGGTGGTACGTGACATAAGAAAGAAACAGCGCGAAAAAGAGGCATTGACAGATAACGACAGGAACTACGCAGTCGTTGTCGTCCACTGTCTTGCCCTCTTTTTCTTGGGCTGCATTTTTGAGCGGCGGAGCTCTTGTAGCAGATCGTATTAAAAATACCAATAAAACGCGTTAAAAATACTAATAAAATACAGAGCGCTAATGAGTGCGCTTAGCAGTGACAGCCGACCATCCGCAGCACGCGGAGTGGTTTGGGAAAGAAAAGTGGCTAGAACTGAGGAGCGAGAAAATGCTGAGCGTTCGTAAGCGAGTGGCTAGCGGCGGCCGCCGAGCATGCCAGTATTGCGCAGTGGCTTTAGCATGAAAAAGCCGAAAACTCCGAGGGGCCAAAAATGCCGAGCGCTCCTAAGCGCGTGCCTCGAGGCGAGCGCCGATCATCCAAGGCTCGCGCAGGGGCTTTACCGCATAAAAACTGATGAAAACCTTGGGGAGGGCATCGCATACCTAGCAACCAACAACGCCACATCTGGCGCAACACCTACTCCAGAAAACCACAGCAGGGATCCAGGAACACCGCGCCCTTGTTGTGGACGTACCCGCTGCTTCTGCGCCCCAGCTGTCGTCAAGCGCTAGCGTGCATGTACTGCTTGGCATGAAGAATACAACGATACGGATTCAGATGACTATGACTAGTACTGCCACAGTGCAAACTGACGGTGGAACATGTACATGAACAATTTCAGACCTGCACGAATGCCTAGTGATGTTTCTCAGGGCTCAAGTAGAAAGAAATCCTGGAGCGTCGGTATGGTTCAAGCCTTGCGAGACTTAGTGCGAGCTTCACCAGTTTTTCTTCGATTTCCCCAGAACACTTCAACCTCATGCCTGACCAGAGGCGATGCGCAATGACGAGCCTCGTGTGACTAACCCAACGACCTGGGCTGCGACTTACTGTGGCGTCTTAAACTGAGGACGCCATCTATCTTTTAAAGATAAATTGAGGGAAATAAAGTCTATTTCTACTACTAGAGTTTGTTTTTACCTTCCCAGTTTTTTCATCCCTTCGGTTGTATTTTAGTCTTACCCAACGGCGAATGCTAGGGTAGTTCTCCTCGCCATATCGGCGTGAAGCTTACGCTGCGTAAATTATTTTCGGTGCGCTGCTTTGAAAGGAAGACTAATGAATGTAAAGTCAGAGTGAAGAGCATGATTACTTGCACGTCCATTTCAGTAACCACTCTGAATAATATTCTGTGTTCTCTAGCCAGGTTCCTTTTATTACTATAAAATACCCGCGAGAATCAACGATGATCGATACACACACCCACGTCTTAGTACGACCTGATTCCTTAGAAAATATGCTCCCGGATGCAAGTCAGAATCGACTAAATAAGCGCAACTGTGCAAGACGACCCCTATGTAAAAACAGCAGTTCACCACCGGGACTCTAGATCCGACACTTCAGGTCTAGTGTGCTGCTGCAGTGTTCCTGTGAACGGAGGACCCAACGGAAGCTTTCACCGTTTAGTCTTGTATTTGGGCTGGAGGCTTAGCGCTGATTGTTTGAGACCCAGGGCGTCTATTTTTACTTGATCCTTGCGCCTGTGAAACACAACCTCATAAGCTGCTTTCCGGCAATATATACGTGTTTTACCCATTGCTAGTCCTCTATTAAATCGCGAGCTTATATGCACATTGTTTAGAAATGTCTCACCAGAAATAAACATATTCAATGTGTGCCCATTGGATAACAATTATGACGAAAGTTCCGCACATGGCGGAATCGGATGAACATATGGCGTATGTGCTATCCTCGAATCTCGGCATACCGTGAAAAGCGATAGCTGTGCGCAGGAGCGGGGGTTGAGGTAAAAGCTCCTGTATCCAGCTTCCTTGAGAAGATTGAGGTACTCAATTGGAAGCTTGCGTGGTGACAAGCGGCGCGACCTGGTTGTGGTGGAGTCTGTCGGCGTGCCCGCCGGCATGTTCATTTCTTCCATGTGCTCCCGCGGTGGGACGGAAGCCGTTCTGACAAACTGAACAGTTGGGGTCGCAGCTCCAGCCACGCTCATTCTGCAAGGATGTCGGTCGTGTGCAAAACGAAATTAGTGCTCGATGGTATCACATCGTGTATCGGAACTCAACTAGTGTTTGTAAAAAAGTTGAGATTTTATTGACGAAGATGCAGAAACGTATGGCAAATTTGGTCAGTATGTCCTTTATGCCGCGACGTAAGCATGTTAGTTAAATGTGAGGAACCACAAAAGCGCTGGCGGCCCCTCGAGGCATTTTCGCACTCATTGAGTAGCGTCTTCATCTGACGTCACCATCGTGAGTGTACAGATGAGTTAACGTTTTTGAAACTTTTTTGTGCTGATCCACTTACACAGTCGAAGATAACCCCGCACAGTTCCTTCCGTTTTTATTGGGTTGCGTACATTTTCAAACACATCACGAACGGCCAGGGTCCAGTTCATGTAATTGCATTGCCGGACGGCGGTATCCTCGTGATTGACAGCGGGAGAGGCTGTGTCGCGTTCGAGACTCATAATCTCACCTCTTACCCATGATACCAATGCTGCTGCTCCGAGCCTTTGTAGACGTAGCGGATAAAATCAAACCCACTTTCACAAAGTGTCAAATGTGTTGAAACACCAAAGCTGTGGTTTTTTTGTGTCTACTAGAACGTAAAGGCGCGCTTGTCCAAGAACGGTAGAGCAATAACCGTTATTTTTCAATGGTTCGCCAAAGAAATCTGCAGCTAAATCTCAGCGGAGGGAGCCTCCGTCCGATCTCCCTCTCCGAGCGGGAGGAAGAGTAATACCCCTGACTCACTAGCGCCTCAAATGCCTTTGCAGAGAAGGGCAGCTACCGAAACGCCGTTCGTCTGAGAGACACATGACAAAAAAGGATCTCTTTCACCGCAGCCGGCATTTCCTGTAAGGGGTGTTCGCCTATTTCCTTTCTCAGACTAAAAGGAGCAGCGGCTCACCCTCGTAAGCAGGCGCTTGCAAATCAAAAGCTGATCAGAACCTAATAAGACCAAATGCGATTTCGAAAAGTTTTAATAAATTGTTAAAGTTGCAATAAAATTAAATCGCACCAAACAAGCCCAATCGTGATGTATTGTGGTAAACATCTGCCCAGTGTTGCCAGATTAGGCACGGAACATAGGGTAAAAAAGCCCTCCATCGCTGCTGTTTATTACAATATGTGAAATTACCGATTCGTTTTTCAAACAACAATAAAACGCACGGTTCCTCTCTAAAATAGTAAGAAATATAAATTAGCCGCCCCTTATTTTTGTTATTGTGCATGCTTTTTTCACAAAACTGCTAACACCACTTTAACGGAGCTACGGGAACTACATAACGGAGATCCAGGGTTGCTATGTGGCAGGAGCGCCACTCCTGTCCACAAAATCATAACGTCTTTTGACATGGGGAAAGGTTTTAGTTTAAATGAGATCCAGCGTTGCCGTGTGTCACAGGTATAACCCGCTCCTTCGAAACCTCTGCGTGCTCTATTAGTGGTTCTTGGAGCCACTGCCGGGATGTTCCCCAGACCAACCCACAGAGGACGCCGGGGTGAACCAGCTCCTACCCCTGCGGAACAAACAACTGACTGAAGAAAAGGCTTAGTCTACCATAGCCCCGAGTTCGAAATGAACGCAGGACAAGCATAGGCAATAACGAGCAGAAACGTCCAACATTTTTCTCTTCTTGTCCTTTGTTCATTTTTGCATTTCGTCTATAACATGCTTCCCCAACAAAGCCCAACTTCAAACTCTAGTCATCCGCACCGGCTACTTTCCAGGTACAATTGCAGCTCCGCAAACCGACGCCACCTACTCCCGCGCAGTAGGTGCCGCGCACGCTGCGCTTTCTCCTATCTACACCACTCCAAAACAGCGCCTAATGCAGACGACACGCTCTCTCCTACCTCGAATGGATCGTGGCTTTCGCGCACTATCCTGTTTTCTCCGGCCATGTTTTTCTACACCAACGTATTGCAGAACAGGTACACCCCTGCGAACGCATGCTAATTTGAGCACACTGCTCGTCCTTCAGTCTGGGCAACTGCACAGCTGAAGGTAATTAATTATGTGGATTTTTTTGCAGAAAAATGCGAGTAGAGATGGCTCTTGTATGCTTCATTGCACACTAACTTACTTGTGAGGTGAGACACACTAAATTTTCTAACATTTTCTAACTGAGACTGGGTATGCAGTTTTGCGAGTGCGTACCATAACAGTGAGAATAATTTTATTACTTTCAAGGTTTCTCAACATGCTCTACGTTTCTATTCCAATGTGCCATGCGAGCACGCTAATAAAGTTTATAGAATCGTCGTGCATGGATGATGAAATTGGTGTCTGTGGCCGCAGTTACATAGCCTATACATCTATCCGCCACTGGCTTTAAATGAAAAAGCTTTCCTTTACACTGGTCAACACGTTTCATCGTGGTTACAAGCGCGATCCTGGGCATCTCCCCATTGCCCCATTCAGGTGTTTCTTAGGTGGTTCTGTACAGTGTCCAGATTCTTCTTTTGAACGGTTGTGAACCTACTGTGAATTGGCTTCTGTAGAAGCTTGGTTCCCGAAGCAGATATTGGTTTTGCAGTGTGTAAGTGCCTGATTTAAATCAAAACTGGTTTTGTAATTTTCTTTTTTAGGGCTAATACGCCCCCACACTATTCTATGTGATGCCATTTTATGGAGTAAAGAATACATCTTGGGAGAGTGAGCAGCGTGGCATGGCAGTGCTCATTTTGGTGGACGGGGCTGATGGGTCCGCTCTCAACATAAAAGAGGGAACTCCCTCTGCTACTATGCACTACTCCATTTCGATGAAAATGCATGGTGCACATTTAAAAAAATAAAATTACATCTGATACCTTACAGCCGATCTCCTCAGCTTGGTGCAAATGCCCAAAGACGATAGTTTCGAACGCCATGCCATGTAAACGTGTCTTTTCTTTCTCGCACAGTTTTGGTGATTTCATCCAGTTCAATAAATTTCTGCTTTTCCACTGCTCGCAGGCCATGTACCGCAAGCTTTATTATTGTTGAGTTGGAATGGCGCCACGAAGTCTAGACTCTGGCACGAGCACTGTTGTAAATTTGTGGAGCAAAATATCGATTTAAACGCACATTTTTCGCTAATTGAAGAAATCCAGCGGAAATGTGTTTTAAACGAAAACGTTGCAAGTAACACTTCACTTCTCTTTTTAAAATGCTTATATATTTGTGTTGGGCCAGGTAACCTCGGGACACACCAACAGACAAAGATAAATTACGGTAACACTCACCGACCGAAAGACATATATTTCAAGTTCCAGCCGCGAAAAAAGGAGAATCGCCATAAATAAACTAGACGTTATTTCAATCGGTAGCAGTTGAAGATCCAAAGTGCTGTTTGGGGGTTTGTGCTCCTCATCGACGCACTCTGGTATCAAACAGTTGACACAATGGCCGCACACTGCCGCTGTCGCACGTCCCTCAGCGCGGCGATACTACTACGGCCTCTGATAAACCATAATCCATTGGATACTAATCACGCACCGCCGTATTCCTTAGATAGAAACGAAAGTTGAAACTACCTTCTCTTGCAGGCGAACCTTCCATCGGCATTATTGCCATGCTGACGACTTTTGTTTTTCTTCACGCTTTATGCCGTTTCCCAATAAACACAGGGCTGCGCTTCTCGGCCTCTCCCTAAATATTATCGGTGTTTTTTTCGCGGAGGAAGCTGCTTCTGCCCGCGACGGTACTCTGCAAAGGTGCGCTGTTCTTCATCCCTGCAAACAATACGCGCACCAGCGTTAGTTCAACAGAAACAAAATGGCGTTTACGCCCCTAGATGCCGTATGAACTTACTAAAGAAACAGGAATTCTGATGTAACAGGCTAGCTAAAGAGCACCAGAGGTCAACACGTGACGTAGAAGGATCACATGTGTAAGCAAGGAGGAGGCCAGGGAGCCGCCTTCCTCATTTCCGTATGCCAAGAAAGTCGGAGCATATAGCCGGTAACAGCTAAATAGTAGGAAAGTGTTTTTTGGTCAATATCTTAAATTACCAATCCTTGAAATACGTCATTGTGGAGTGGAAGATTATGGGAACTCTTATGTGATGCTCACATTGGACTGCCATCCACACTCCACTGCGCCTGAGCACAAGCAAATACGGCCAGCTCCACTGAATGTGTTGGGCTCGATTCGGTTTCAGTGCCACCAGGCGAGCGCTTTATCCAACATAGTAAATTGGGTTCGAGATTATGGATTCTTTGATTTTGTTTGAGGACTTCCAGAATTTAGTTTTAGGGTTTCGAATGAATCCTGGAAGAAAAAATGTTCCGTTCAACCACCACGAAAGAGCACTCCCCCGACCTGGGCGTGTAGCGTCAGTACGGCGGCGACTTCTTGCAGGTATAGATTTGAGGTACCCTTTGGGCCGCTGTCGTCGATCTTAAAGTCCGGCAGCAACATTCTTGCGCACATTTTGTTCATCTTCGGTACAGTTTGTAAAGTACGTTGTTGGGCTAGTTGGTCGATCATTATTAACAGCTGTATAGAGCAAAAAAGACGAAGGACAAAGAATGCACGAGGACGAAGCGCTATGGACGAGGACTAGCGCTTCGTCCTTGTGCATTCTTTGTCCTTCGTCTTTTTTGCGCTATACAGCGGTTAGTACAGTTTGTATTCCATTTATTTTATTTGGCAGTGAACCTTCTATATAATCACAAAACCCATTCCGGGAATAACGTTGATTGTGTTGATGGGATGAATCTGGAGATTTATACAATGCGTGCTCATATTTAGGTGAATATGCCAAGGACGTACTTTTGAGCATCACTAGTAGAACAGCTTCTTATCTTGTACTATTTATATGACCGCAAGATCCTGATTTTGTGTTTCAAGGACTGCGACCTTGCAATACCGCTATTTCAGAGGAGTGAAAACAGAGTATTTGGAATAACAGCTGTGGTTTACCATACATTAAGGAATATTTACGTGCTACCACAGACCTAAACGATTAGTGTGAAATATTCTCGGCAGGTTTACCCTGGACAATCCAGGGAAATGATATTATTTTATTTATGGCTTTTGGAAAATGTTAGAAAGCAATATAGCTCGTTCTCACGACAGCCCATTTTCACGTATCTTTCGGGCATGGTTTTTAAAGATTTGGTGAACATCCGCGTGCGTAAGGGATACAAAAAATGTCAAACAAATATACCTTTTCGAATAATACTCATGTAATTAAACAGACAGAAATTCATCGATTTTCGTTGTTTTTGTGTGGCTAAAGTGACTCTCGCCGCAATTTTTTTTATTTTGAATTTCTCTGAATCATATTTTTGATCGTTTCTAAAATCAGCGAACTGTGTCCACCTGCGGCAGGGCATAATTTTGTACTTCGGATACGTTTTTACTTGAAGTGGTTCCGTGTAATGAAGCCATTTGGTGTTTCAGTGAAAGGTGTTCAATCAGATCACTTTCTTCATTGCCCTTTTCCACGCCAAGAAAGCCGCTAGTAGCGTTGCTTATGAGAAACGCAAATTGCAGCTTTTTCGATGACGCATGCTCCCTCATCCATGAGGAAGTAATTCGGTGCTAAGTATAGCTCAGAAGGCTTTCTTTGCATGCTTACCACGGTTGACATCCTTAACTTCAATTCTGAAGCTCGCTTTTGGTGTTGGCGTCTGCGAATTTTAAAAAGAAGAATCATTTATAGGGCTATTTGGGTTCGCAAACTTTCTTCCGTCTGGTACCACGATGTCACCAAGACTAGATGCACCACGGGCAGTATCCGAGGGAAGTGCTCGCGCTGTGCGATGAGATAGCGAAGCGAGGAGGAAACGTACCGTGACTGGAAATGCGCTCCTTTCATTTTGAATAACTCGGCTTATATGGGTCACTTTAACAAAGTTGTTGAGTAAAGGTCAACGGAAAACTTTTATTTATGCAACAATTTAACAGCCTTGAATCAGCAAACACTTTTTCAGGGCCACTTTATTATCTAGTGTCGAAGGGTTGTATTTGGTATCACTCATTGTATCAAAGCTTACAAAAGTACGTAAAAAAGCTTTGGCTAAAGCTAGTGGTTTACAGGGGACCTGTATAACAATACCCCCCCTTATGGGGCACCTTGATTAATCTTGGTCGCGGTATTGGGGACCCTGCGGACACCGTTGCACCCATTCACACGCTGTTATCAGCCGCAGGTACGAGTTTTAAGGTGAAGGGCAGAAAGCACAAACGCTGCCCGTCGGAGCCAAGGTCAAACACCAGCAGATGGGCTCACTGTCTGTTTACGAGGCAGGCAGCTCCGGTACCTCTTCAGCTATTAGGGTAAGGCTGGCAAAGAAAGTACCCACGTTCCTTGCTTTTTTTAAAATGCCGCATAATGTTTTAGAAATTTGCCAAACAGCATGATCGGCCCCGAAAAGGGGCCGCAACGAAGTGAACTTTCCACCGTTACCTACCATAGAATTCTCCAAACTCTACAACATTCCCCGTTTTTCGATCATGGAATCAGCAGAAAAATCTGGAACACTTACGTCTAAGTCAGTCTTCCACATCGCTATGTTTCTTGAAAGCATTCTGGGCAAGAACTACAAAGCAGAAACGCTAACCAGGGGGCAAATCCTTGTGGAGATACAGAATCAACTACATTCTAAAATTCTCATCCAACAGAGCATGATCGGCAACTTGCAAATTAAGGTAACTCCTCACCACAGTCTAAATGCATGCCAATCTGTTAACTCATCATTCGACCCTAAAGAAAAAACAGACTCTGATTTGCTCTAGGGCCTGCGTTACAAAACGCCTAGGGCCAGGCGTTACAAAAGTCAGACGATTCACCATCCGTAGAGATCACCAGGAAATAAAAATAAAGCATGTAATCCTTAATTTCGAATGTTGCAACATGCAAACTTCATCTGTAGTTAATTCCGGCCCTATGTTTTTAATCAGCGTTGGTGCTTTTAGTGCCAGCGGTATGGGCACGGTACTTTACAGTGGGGGGGGGGAACTGACGTGTGCCACGTGTTTTAATCACGACCACCCCGCAGACCAATTGCAAATCCGGTAGCATAAAATGCCCAAATTGGGAAGAGCCCCACCCATTGTACTGTGGCGTGCCCCAGCAGCTTGCGTCGTCTGCTGCTGCAAACGGGCACGCTCCAGGAACGATGACGCTGGGGATGAGCCACGAGTGGCGAGTGCTGACCACGCGCTTGCGGTGCGCGCTGGGCACGAGCGTGGAATAAAGCGGGGCCTCCAGTTTGGGCCCACCGCGCTGCAGCGTGCAGACGTGTGTCTTCTCATCTCTCTGTCGCCGTCGCGACATTGGTGACCCGGACGTTGCAGCGGAGCCACGTACTCAGAATGGACCCTCCCCGCGACGCCAGCGGTCCTTCTGTGTCCTCCGCTGCCTCTTCACCTGGCATCTCCGCCGTCGCTTGCCGTTTGCCCCCCTTCAGCGCTAAGCACCCCGACGTGTGGTTCCTTCAAGCCGAGGCAAGCTTCCGAGTGAGTCACCTAACGTCGCAAGAGACCCGCTTCAACCATTTACAACAGTCACTGCCTACTGAGATCGCGGTTGAGGTTCGTGACATCCTTGCCAACCCGCCTACCACGAACCCTTACGACACGTTGAAGGCTGCCATCTCGAGCCGCACGAGCCCTTCGGAACGGCAGCGTTTCCAGGGGCTACTTTCTGCAGAGGAGTTGGGTGACCGTCGACCTTCGCAGCTCCTTCACGAACTGCAAACCCTGCTCGGCGACGCACCTTCTGCCACGGACTCCCGTTTGTTGAAGGAACTTTTCCTGCGACGGCTCCCCTCTTCCGTGCAGATGATCCTCGCGACTGCTTCTGACCTTCCCTTATCCGCGTTGGCCGCGCATGCTGACAAGATAATGGAAGTCGCCACGTTGCATCCGCCTTTGTCCACGGTGGCATCCGCTCAATCTTCCGACCATACCACCGTGGCGGCGCCTGCTACTCATTTGCCCTCACCGCTATCCGACGACCTCGCCGCTCTCCGAGAACGCATGCAAAACTTGGAGGAGCTTGTCGCCTCGGCTGGTTACAGCTCGCCGCCGCCTCGCAACCCTCGAGCTCGCCGGTTTGGCCCTTCTCGCCGTACCCCGTCTCCGCAAGTATTTTGCCAGGAAGGCACAACGCGCCAGCCACCTCAACACCCTGATTCATTGTGCTGGTACCATCGCCGCTTCGGTGCAGCGGCGCAACGTTGCACCCGTCCTTGCGGCTGGCCGGGAAACGAGGCGAGGGATCGTTAGCGGCAGCGACCGATTCCCAAGCCAGCGACAGTCGCCTCTTCTACATCACAGATGCAACCAGTGGTCAACGTTTCCTAGTTGACACTGGCGCTGAAGTGAGTGTGCTCCCCGCTAATTCCTGTGACCGCACTCAAGCACCACTGTGCCATCTCCAAGCTATTAACAAGTCCAGCATTCCCGTGTACCGAAAAAAATCCCTGATGGTAAACATCGGCCTACGCCGTGCGTTCCGCTGGATTTTCCTCGTGGCCAACGTGAGTCACGCCATTCTAGGAGCCGATTTCCTTTCGCACTTCGGCCTCCTGGTGGACATGGCCCGAAAAAGAATCCTGGACGCCACAACCGGCCTTTCTGTCATCGGCAAATCGTCTCCAGTCCATCCGTTCGCATTCACGCTTCTTTGCGACCTACCTTCTCCGTACCGGGAATTGCTGAACGAGTTTCCTTCCCTGACTGCCCCTCCAGACTGCACAAAGCCAGTGAAGCATGACGTCGTTCATCAGATCATCACCACCAGTCCACCTACGCACGCCGTGGCGCGTCGACTGGCTCAAGAGAAACATAAAATCGCGGAACAGGAATTTCACCACATGGTTGAAATTGGCATTGCTCGCCCGTCATCGAGCAACTGGTCCTCGTCGTTACACATGGTCCCGAAGAAATCAGGAGACTGGCGACCCTGTGGTGATTACTGCTCCCTGAACGTGGCCACTGTACCCGACAGGTACCCCCTACCTAATATACAGGACTTCACCAAAACCTCAGTGGATGTACCATCTTTTCAAAGCTTGACCTCCAAAAAGCCTACCACCAAATCCCCGTAGCCCCGGATGACGTCAAGAAAACTGCCATCATTACACCGTTTGGCCTCTTCGAATTCACTCGAATGCCTTTCGGGTTACGCAACGCAGCTCAGACTTTTCAGCGCTTCATAGACGTCGTCCTCCGTGGTCTACCTTTTGTTTTCGCCTACATAGATGACGTTCTTGTCGCCAGTTCATCGCTATCTGAGCACCTCCACCATCTGCGGATAGTTTTCGAACGCCTAGCAGAGCATGGCCTCATCCTTAATAGCGACACGTGTGCGTTCGGGTTGCCTTCGTTGGAGTTTCTCGGTCATTTCGTTGACTGCAATGGAATTCGCCCTCTGCCAGACAAAGTGAAAGCCATAATCGACTTTCCCCGACCTGAGTCCTTGCGCCAACTGCGCCGTTTCCTAGGGCTGGTGAATTATTACCGACGGTTCATCCCGGAATGTGCGGTCATTGTTCAACCTCTAGAAACTTTCCTTCAAACTCCCAAGTCTCCCGAGTGCAGTCTTGAATGGTCTGAAGCCGCTGATCGCGCATTCACTGCCATGAAGGAGCGCCTGGCCTCTTCTACCCTCCTCGTGCACCCGCGCCACAACGCTCCCACAAGCCTGATGGTAGATGCTTCCCACTGTGCGATTGGAGGTGTACTTCAGCAGCACATCCACGGCAGCTGGCACCCGCTCGGTTTCTTTTCGAAGAAGCTTTCTCCCACTCAGCAACGGTACAGCACTTTCGGACGGGAACTCCTGGCGGCATACCTCGCTGTGAAGCATTTCCGCTTTTTCCTCGAAGGCCGCAGCTTCGTGATCTTCACCGATCACAAGCCTCTTACGAACGACTTCAAGTCATCGAAGACTACATATTCTCCCCGAGAGACGCGACATTTGGCTTATCTTGCAGAGTTTACGACGGACATTCGGCATGTCAAGGGAGTTAACAACATTCCAGCCGACGCCCTTAGCCGTATTTCCGCCATACAGCGTCCCGGTTTCAGTTCTCCTGAGTTGGCCCAAGCCCAAAGCGATGACGAGGAGCTCCGAACTCTACGTTCTTCAAACAGCTCCTCTCTGCAACTCGAGGACATTCTATGCCCTGATTCGGGAATCAGCATCGTTTGCGACATTGACCCGGTCTCAGGCCGCAGACGGCCGTACCTTCCTGCGTCTCTCAGGCGCATTGCCTTCAACTCTATTCACCGTCTCTCTCATCCTGGAGTTCGTGCCTCACGGCGTTTGATTGCCGAGAGATACGTCTGGCCGGGCATGAATACTGACGTACGCGCCTGGGCCCGTTCCTGCCTCGCCTGCCAACAATGCAAAGTCTCTCGGCATACCACATCGCCTCTGGCTACTTTCCCACTACCGGACTCAAGGTTCTCCACAATTCACGTGGACCTTGTTGGCCCACTACCACCATCTAAGGGCTGCCGCTACATCTTGACAGTGATCGAACGTTTTAACCGCTGGCCGGAGGCTTCTCCAATCGACGATATTACGGCTGAGACTGTTGCTTCCACGCTTATGTCGACGTGGATCGCCCGTTTTGGCGTGCCGTCGGAGATTATCACAGACCGTGGCCGCCAATTTGAGTCCACACTCTTTCGCCACTTGACATGCCTACTCGGTGTTACTCACCTAAAAACAACGGCCTATCATCCTCAAGCCAACGGCATGGTCGAGAGGTTTCATCGTCAGCTCAAGGCCTCGCTGATGGCTCACGAATCACCTGAGCAGTGGGCAGTTCACCTTCCTCTTGTGCTGCTAGGATTGCGCACTGTCATCAAAGATGATCTTGGTTGTGCCGCATCCCAAATGGTCTACGGCACGTCTTTGCGATTACCGGCAGACTTCCTGGTCCCTCCACAGCCTCAAGATAACCCTTCCTCTCCTGGCCCATCCTATGTAAAGGATTTAACCCGGTTTTTCAGCTATATCCGTCCCCAACCGCCACGGCCGTGTTCCACAAAACCCACTTTTATTCACCCAAGTCTTTCTGTCAGCCAATACGTTTTCATCCGTGTCGACAGTACCCGCCGGCCACTTCAACCGCCCTACACCGGCCCTCATCTCGTCATTTCACGCGGCGAAAAGACGTTTACAGTTCGCGTTAATGGCCGCAACACTGTCGTTTCCATCGATCGCCTCAAGCCCGCTTTCACCGAGGCTGAACCGCCTGCCTTCGACACCACCATCCACCACTCCACCCTGAACACCACCACTCTCCCCTCCGTTTGCCGCCCCACCCGCGAACATCCCAGCGCAAAGACTTTCCGTTTTGCCGACACTCCGTCTGAAGAGGGGGGGGCTATGTGGCGGCGCCCCAGCAGCTTGCGTCGTCTGCTGCCGCAAACGGGCACGCTCCAGGAACGATGACGCTGGGGCTGAGCCACGAGTGCCGAGTGCTGACCACGCGCTTGCGGTGCGCGCTGGGCACGAGCGTGGAATAAAGCGGGGCCTCCAGTTTGGGCCCACGGCGCTGCAGCGTGCAGACGTGTGTCTTCTCATCTCTCTGTCGCCGTCGCGACAGCACTCTCGTTGCTGTGATAGATTCAAAGTCACGAAAGGCATCATTCTTTTTAAGGTAACACAAAATATCTCGTATCCGGAAGCACGAAAAAGGTTCACCTTCTGGGCTTCTCTAAGCGACGCCGACGCGGCTCGCCTTGTGGCGGAACGGTGTCTCCTTTCGGCGGCGACCAAGTGACTAGCGGTTGTGGTGGCAGCTGTTTGCCTGTCGGTATTGAAGCCACATCCACCCGGTCCCCTCCATTGGCCAAAAGCACACACGAAGGCACCGAGGACAAGAAGATGAATTAAGCCGTGGCGGCTCCGAACACCACTGCACCGCCAGCGCCACATGTGGCACCCCCGACAACTTTCTCGGTGGCGGCTGCAGCCAAGAGCACCCAGAAGGGTGCGCTGTCGAAGGATCCCGATCCATCGGGTTCTCTGAAGACCTCTGACGACGAAATGGACTTCAGACTGTTCTTGTCTGCGCCGCAGTGCAAAGAAAGTGTCCCGACGTCAAAGCCCAACATAAGCTAAAAAAGCATTGAATCACTGGCCCGAAAGAAAACACATGAACATGCACAATCCAGTAGCTTTTACACTAAGTAATAGTAAAGAAAAACATAACTCACTGGAACTGTAGATGCCTTGTTAAAAACCTTGACGATGTGTACGAGATACTACACTCTCATCAACATAGTGTTATGTGTATTCAAGAAACACATCATAAGAAGACGCACACAAAACTCCTCAATAATTACATGGTATTCAGAAAGGACAGAGATGTCGGCGCAGACTCTTCAGGTGGTGTGGCCATTTCGAGCCCCAAATACTTAGCATGTCACCCCATCGATTTGAACATTGCCCTTGAGGCTGTAGCAATCTTTATAGTAATATTTACCAGATTAATAACGGTGTGCTCCCACTACATCCCTCCTGACTTCCAGCTCTGCAGCTCTGATTTCGAGGCACTGGTAGATCACCTGCCAGAACCATACATTTTCCTGGGCGACCTAATGTAGATACATCTATTCGGGACTCTTCTCACACGGACGCCAGAGGTCACCCTTTCGAGAAATTCTTGATATACTCGGATGCACGCCTTTTCAAAAAACAGCGTACACATTTCTCCTCACACCTCCACTTGGCCATGGGTTCTGCACTTCCCTTTCCATCTTTTGATTGGGACGTGGGCACGAACTGAAATGGTAGAGACCACTCCCCAACCACACTAACATATACAGGTAAAGGCCCGAACAGTCCATTTTTCCATACCGGCTTTAACGAACGAAAAGCAAACTGCAGTACATTCACAGATACATCTTAACTACAGTACACAGCAATAGAACACGTTGGCGAAGCCCCAAACTCCTCACGGCGGACATCCTCGATGGTTCCAGAAAGTCCATTCCCCGGGCTGTACATTTTGTACAATTTATTCCTTCTAAAACAGTCGTTCCTTGGCGCTCTTTGCCCTTAGTCGGCCTTGCGCCATAAAAAAAGATCCATCAACATCATGCATTACAATACCATTAGATTAGACTCTTGTTAAGTTTGTGACAGTTGAAACCGGGTCGCAATAGTATAGCCCAACCACTATTATCACGACTACCCCTGGCACATTTTGAGCCGGACAACGCCCGTTAGCGTATTGTGTGCCGCCCGCATTAGTCGACGTGTTGGCATATGGGGATATGTGTAATGCAACCCTCCGCAGGAAGCTTTGATTCTTGTTGAGCTTTCAACTGAAGTCTGTGAAGCTTGCCTGTAGATTTCTTTCTTGCAAGAACGCGTGGAGAAGAAAGTAAGCGGCGAACGCTGAGTTGCAGACACGATGGAAGAGAAAGCACGTTTATGATAAACATAACTAGACTATAACTTTCCTAATCATGCGAGCACGCTTAAGTAACCTTGGAACTCTTCTTGTCTGTTATTCCAAAGTTCCGGCCCACTCTATCAGGAGACATATGAAAACAGTCCGCAGTTGTGGAGTTTGTAGTGGGTAACGAATATGTGCTTTACCACATTCATGATGGCGAGTATCTCCCCCAGGAATATTTTTGTTCATCGTATGGCGACCTTATATCCCGCATACTGGTATTGTAGAAGGCAATGTTAAGGTGTAAATCTACTTGATGTTTATTACGGAGGCTCTACCGTGCTTATCCCGTTATAAAACCAATCTTTTGTAGTTCCTATCGCAATTCATTTTTATGTCTCCGCGGGTATCCCACGCAGCTTGAATGAGTAATATTTGATTCAAATATTTAAATGTTAATAATGTGTTCGGCGTTCGCTATACAAAGATGTTCACAAATTCGTTATGGATTTTATGATGTCGCATTCCACATATTCTTGTAACACGCCATACCACATATCTGTAAAGTGTTTTCAGGCAGTACAGATGCAATTTGAACTGCTTCCTTCAAACCTGGTGATCATACTACATTTGTTGTAGAAAGTGCTCCGTCTCTAGAAAAAAAAAATAAAAGCTAGATGGTCAGTTTCAATATCCACACCAGAATGGGCGAGATACTTTTTAGAGGTTTTGTCATTATTGAAGTAACTGAACAGGGCGCAGCCATCAGATATGGCTCCATTACAATTCTATAGGTTCATTATGACATAAATGATAACGTTAACCCCTTTTTATATAAAAACATCGAGTGGACAGTGGGAGCTTTTAATAGCATTGAGAGACAAATGGATTATATCAAACCGAAAGTCCCACAGTCCTTCGACGAACCCTTGCCCCACGCCCAGAGCGCCAAAAGAAAACCGCTGTACCCATAAGCACTGTCCGCCTTTCCGTACAACGTACTGGTCCCTGAGTTCTGCGCTTTATACATGACGTTGTGCTTAAACCTCATTAGAAGTCAGGTTAGGAGCTGGCAGCCAAATGGAACGTTGACGCATAAATTATACCTTGGTACGCGTCGGCAAAAAAATTCCAAATAATCTTGAAAGAAAATTTATTAATAGCCGATACACACACCCGCTGTACTAAATACAAGACGGGTAGCCAAAGCCATACACACTGCATATATCACTTCACATTACTCACTACACCCACAGTTCACACAACAGTTCTCTACTGGTCACTAGTAAACACACTACTAGAACCAATATTACACCGAAAGATCACTGTAGATCACATCCTCGACAGTTCACGGCACACGGCACGTATCACTTCCAAACCTGTCTCACACCACTCGCTACACACACAGTTCACTCTACAGTTCTCCCCTATTACACCGAAAGATCACTGTAGACCACATCCTCGACAGTTCCCGACAACACGTCACCATCAATACCACATTCAATAAGGTAGAATAGTCACTTCTCTTTGCTTGTTTACCACAAGGATAAGCCGAGTGGACCACCGCTGAAGAAACTGCTCTTCCCCAGGCGCGGCGAGCATAGAATCCAGATAATCTAATAAACGCGAGAGCATTTTTCGAAGCTTTGGAAACAAGCACCTTTGCGACCGCACTCTGAGCGCCGAATAGCCGTGCCTTTTCCAGATGTTCTGGGTACCAACGCACAGTAAAAACAAAACAAATGCCTCACGCGACTTTGTGCGAGCGTCGAGTTTGTGTCCAAACATCCCAGCTAACAATTTCCAGTAGGACTTTGCCACCAGACAGTCGAACATCACAGGCTTCAGGGTTTCACGCAGGCCGTACTGAGGGCACCTGTTTGAGGGCGCCACACCACAAGTTGCGATGCGGTCTGCCATAGGCAGGACCCCCCAGGCGCGTTGGCCTCAGAAATCTCTGACGTCGGCCGGTAAAAATGAGGCGGTCAGCTGCTTCCACCTTACCTCCCTGCTCTTTCGGAGCTCGTCCTCAGTCAGCTGCGTCACTGCTAGTGTTTCGCAAATTTTAGTCGGCGGTGTGTTGAGGACGTTCATGTCAGGGAATTGCGTTTTGAAATTTCTGAACGACTTTATGACGTGCTTATAAAAAGAGGTGGCTGCTGGGCTGAGGGTCCTACCCGAACGCCATCGAAAAACAATGCTCGGTCAGTGCCATGGGAGAACTCACAGAGCTTTCGCCCTGGGTAATCGTCATCACGTACTTGGTAGAACAAGTTCTTTATGGCGATGAGACTATTCATTGTTGCTAAACAGGGGATAGTGAAACCGTCCATGCTGTTTAGAAGTCGCAACCAAGTGCGTGCAACTTTTTCAGTTTTCTTACCCCAGAAAAAAGAGCCGAGCATAGTTCCCAGTTGCTTGAGTACATGACGGGCTGGCCGCGCCACCCTTGCTATGTAGTAGTAGGCTGCCGACACGCAGGCTTTTTTCAAATACCTGCGCTCCTGCAACCAATGGTCGAAGGCTGCAGCTACTGCCAGCCGCTCCTCCGCCTTTCCCTTCAACTGCCTCTTGGTTTCATTCGCTACTTCGCCCGATGCGCGAAAGACAGTCCCCAACACTTTGAAACCCACAGAATGCCGCCAGGTAGGTCCTACGAGAACTTGTGAAAGCGGAGCGCCTTGCTTTTGCCCCCGTTCTCCAGGGAACCAGACAACTCGCTGTACTCTGTGAAAAGCCGTAAAAACGCTGCATGAGTGCCGTCGTATCTTAAGTACAGGGAAACATCGTCCGCGTACGCCGAGACCTTGACCGGTCCCTGGCCAGGCGAAGGGAAGCCGCGTATTGCCGGGGTTTAATTATTCGACGCAAAAGCTGATCAAGGCATAGGGCGAAGAGAACGGGCGACAGCGAGCAACCGTGTCTTATTCAACGAGTAACGGGGAAGGGTTCAGTTAGCTGCCTGTTAGCAAAAAGCTCCAAAGTCACGTCCATGTACACAGCCCCCAACCTTGCCACGCAGTCCTGAGGAACGCCGATGTTTTCCAGGACAGCGAGCAAGTACTGGTGCTCGACCCGATCGAAGGCTTTCGCCTGATCGACCGAGACAAATCAGCCGGAGATGCCCTTCCGCGTGGCGAAGGTGAAGAGGTCTCTAGTTAGTGTAAGCTACGCGAATATTGTGCGGCCAGTGGCGCAACACGTTTACGCTAAGCCATCTCTGGGAAAGCCATGCCGATGCGTTAAACCAGCACAGACGCTACCAGCTTGTGGTCGGCGTTCAGCAGAGCTATCGGCCGGTATGCATGCGGTTCTGAAGTAATGCCACCTGGCGTAGCTATTAGAACTACCCTCCCTGCGCGAAACGAGTCCGGTTTCCTTCCTTCGGCTAAGAATGCGTTCCCCATTCTTAGCTTCTGCTCTAGGAGGACCGGGATAAACACTTTGTAAAAAGCCGCCGGAATTCCGTCAGGACCATGAGCGGAGTTCAGTACCATTCAGTACTTTTCATGGCTCCTCCACTGTGACAGGGGCACAGAGACGCTCATGGAAGTAGCTAGGGACTCTGGGCAGCACCCTGCAAAAGTTCCGTTCGTGATTTTTGAAGCTGTCCTCCTGAAGGCAAGCCTTCTCTGAAGTGAAAAAGTCTTGGAAGTACTTTGTAAACGCCCTGCAGATATCCTCATTATTCGTCTTCTGTTACCATTCGGGGACTGTACGCATTGAACTTGAACACGCGATGACTGATCTATTGAACCTGCTTTACCGTGACATAAGAAATACGGATCTGAAACTGGGCACCTCAAAACCAACGTTCGGCTTGCCCCACGGGACGACTGGTGCAAAAGGCGCTCGTATCGCGCCTTCAGAAGATCCATGTAGTCTCGCGTAGCAAACGTTACATTACCTACGCTCTTAACTATTCGTAAACTTCAGAGGGTTCCGTTTAATTCACGCATGATGCGAACCTTGCGCTCATGCCCTGCCTGGGTAAGAAGTGCTTGCCATTCAGCTTTCAAGCAATCCCGGTCGCCCCCCCCCCTTCATGATTGTTCCTTTGCTCCACTAAAGAAACCTTAATTCCTGCCATGCTAATGGCATCAATAAGGAGGTATTGATCCATTCTCGACAAATTGGGATTAGGATCACCTGCATGGGATTTTTGTTTCACCGACACTGGCGCGTGACTGGTGGAAGGACAACACTTTGCAACTCTCTACCATGCCACTTAACTTGGGCGGAAAAAGAAATTTGTCTAAACGACTTGCCGATCTACCCCCGGACCTAGTTGCCACAAACACGTCTCCGTGTAATGAACCCACGCATCGCATAGGCGAAACTGTTCCATGACGTCGCGGAACGCGCTCGCACCTCTAGACAGCCTTCCTCGGCCTGGCCCTCGAACGAGTTGGTCGGGATCAACAACACCGTTAAAATCGCCGACTAGAAAAGTACGGTAGACATCCAACAAAAACTTGTATCGCGAACGAAAGGAATGGCTGAAACATGGCGCGATGCAGGTGTATACATGTTAACTGCCCTTACTGGGCGCGACAAACGCTAAAAATCGACGGCAATCACCCGGCCGTCAAAGCCAAAAGTTACATGTTCTTTGTCGCGAAGGTAAGCACTCAAAAAGACAACACCAACGCCTGAGGCCATAGAGTCAGTTCGCGAAAAAAAGGCCTTAACCGAAAAACGCTGTTTAAATAATGTAACATCGTGAGGGTTGCGAAAATTGCAGTCTTGCAAAAAACGAATATCAACTTTTATTGGTGGCGCAAAATGCATGATCTCTCTCTGCTTGTCAAGGCTGCGGAAGCCTTGAGCATTTAAAGAAACTAAATGCATTGCATTAAACGATATCGTTAATTAAGGGCCTTTTCCCGTTGTCAATTCCTTAATCCTTCACAACAATCAGCGATGCGGATCACGAGCTCGCCTGGCCTCGTTACACCTTTAAAGGAAGGCGAAGCATGCGGCCTCGTGCGGCGCAGCTTCCCTGCTTCTCCCGTGCCAACAATAAACAAGCTCGTCGCGTGGGGCGAGCACACAAACATGCACGTGATGACAGGTCGGAGCAACCGAGGGAGCTACCAGAGGCTGTGTGCAACGAAGAACGCTGCCTCATGATGTGTGTAGTGAGGAGGAAAGGCTTAGGTCCACCTAGGTATGCCTAGGTCCACCAAGATCTCACTGCCATCATAACCGCCACGCGAATAACATCGCCAGAAAAACTTCGATTGATGCGGCTGCGCGGGATTCGGGCCACGAACTCTTTGCCGCAACGGGAGGTACGAAACGCGCTCCCAACTGCGCTATGAACAGACGCGTAAATAGGAAGACGAATGCGCCTGATATCCTTCCCTTCAGATGGTTCTGCCGTATAAGAGAGGCAAAGCGAAATTGTGCATTCGGCCTGGAAGTTGTGCTGTTGGCACCGACAGTTGGAGCCTCGATGCCATGGCCAACCTGTAGGGCGGACGCACAGCGTAAGCTGTGCTGGAGGCTTTAGGTCAAATTTGCCGACTTGCGGATGCGCGCTCTTGCCACGGTCCGCTGCTCACTTCGCTGCAGTTAACCGTGTGTTCACTTAACGATTTGCTGACAACCCGTTTCGTTTCGTTTGCACGGATTGTTTGCGAGCGCCTGTGGCTTCAGTCGGATTTCCGCAATGCTCCGCCTTGTGCAACCCAGTGTCTACAATTGATGTGTGTAATGTTGCCATACCAAGGAAATATAAATTGCGATGCGGAACGTCATATCGATCCACAATAAACATTGAACTGCTCCTTTGAACGCGCATTTAATTTTCGTGTTTTATCGGTTCCTATGGAAGAAGAATCAACCACAATTTGCATACCTTGGTCAACCTAAATGTTCTCAGCGAAGTATCTTTACTACAGAAACCAATAACTTATAGCATGTAAAGTGTAATTAAAATGTTATGCTACGAGAGGTCGCTCTTCGATTATGATAGCACAAAATTGATCCCAAAAACAGGAGACAGGCCGACGAAACTAGCGCTTCCAGCGAAATAATCATCGTCGTCATCATCATCAACAACCCACTCAGAACCACTTCAGTGCGACCGCCTCTTAGAGTCACTTGCAACAGCTCCGGTCGTGCGTCACTCAAGTGCGGTGTTGGACACTGAATATCCGTATTTCACCCTTCCATCGTGCATTCGTCTTCCTCTTCTTAACATACCTCTTCGTATCCAATCTTTCACCCTAATTGTTCAATGGTCGTCCGTTCATCTCACTAGATGGCCAGCCGAAGACAATTTCTTTTGTTGATTTCAATCATGATATCATCGACTCGAGTTTCTTTCCTGATCTAAGAAGCTGGTTTCCTGTCACTACGTGTTACCCTTATTATTACTGTTCCCTAACCGGTTGAGCCGGTGTAAGTTTGCTTTCGAGTTGTTTTGTAAGGGGACATTTTCAGCTCCTTGTGTCATCACTCCCGTTATGCACGTGTTATACATTTTTCTTTTGAGTTATAGAGGTAGCTTTCTTTTTAATATTTGGGAGTGTTTGCTGAGTCCTCACCAGTACATACCTATTATGCGCCGAATTTCTCTTCTGCAGTTGGAGTCAGCGCTAATCATCTGTCCGAGGTATTCGTGTGTTACTTCTAGAGCTTCGTTTCCTAAGAAGAGGTGGTTTCGGCATGTTTATTCCTCGTTTCTTTAGATTTACTCAAAAATATTTTAAGCCCACGGCCATGCTTTCTAATTTTATTTTCCTCAAGGATTTTCAGGGTGTTTTGCAGACGCACAGCAATACAATCTCGTGACCAAATCATATTCAAGGATTTTCAAGGATTGTATTAAACATTTTTCCGTACATACACATCGCACATACAGTCAAACCACACTATAACGAACCCACATAGAGCGAATTATGATATATATTGAACAAAAATAAATCACTTACGGAAATAAACGCGAAACATATTCCTTTTAACCAACTTCACATCTGAAATATCGAATTCGGCGTGCCTGGAATGGCCACCAAAATGAATGGTCTCGGAGGGGCGATTGAGATGTGGATTGATTGCGTGCGACCACTGAGCAAAGGCCCCGACTAAGACATTGCGCCTGGTAAGAAGTGGCACGACGCCCGACACTTTCTGTAACTGTTTCCGACGCACGGAACTCACGACGGAATCCACCAAGTTTGTGAGTCCATACCAAGACCACAGATCGCCAACCCTCCCGATGTTGTGCCGAAAGGAGTGTCCTTCGAAGATTTCCTGAGTGTCGACAAAGACGGTGCCATCACTGTAAGCCCCTCGGATGCGGGCATGGTCAGCAGAACCCTGGTAATGCTGATGAAGCGCACCGAGGAAGCAGAGAATGTCACGATTGAAAGCCGTCCGACGCCTAATGTAGTTCTTTCGACAGTCGATGTCCTCCGCCAATAGTTCTTCGATATTGAAGGACGCGGACTCGAACTTGTGCAAACAAAGTCTTGTGTAAAGGCGGTTGTGCTAGTTTACGCTGCCAAAACGAAAGAGAAAATAAAAATCACCGTTTTTTTGGAAGTAGGCAATTAAGGCGGAAAATATTTTGATTATGTCCAATAAATGGGTTGCTTCGTGTGTGGTAATGACACCTTATTTTGTTCGTTTCTGCATGCGGGGATGCCAAGGGGATTCCCGCGTATTGCGAACTCGTAACAATAAACTCGTTATAGGCGGGTTCGGCTATATCGAACTAATCGTGGCACACATTCCAGTTTCCTATAACCGGGTTTGACTAGTCATTAGTACTAAATGCGAAAACACAGTTGAAAATTTTAGGCAGTAGAGGTACAGGACAGTATAACCCGCTAAGGGAATATGCAAACCATATAACAAGAAATTATACAATATTAGCTCTTGAAAAACAGGTTTGAGTACTGTAAAAAGGGGAAAGCGCAAAAATTATTACTTAGAAAAAAATGTTCGCAAGCTTGGTCTTAAACTACTCTACAATGTAGAAGCAATACACTGGAGAAGTTCTAAAATATTGCTGTTAGGTACGGGTCAGTCTAACACGCCACTAAAATATTCATGCACTAGAACAAGAAATTATGCAATATGAGCTCTGGAAAAACCGGTTTAAATACTATACACAGGAAAAGAAAAGACTTCATTATTCAGAAAACAATTTTAGGCCAAAGCGATCTTAAAAAAGTGTAGATTGAACACCACGAATATCATTTTTTTTGTCATTGGTCATGCATTGCAAAGATGAATGTACGAGAAAATGGCTGTTTGTGTCCCGTAATTAGTGTAGTCCTTAGGCAGCAGTAAGTGAAAGCCTTGAGCAAATCTTGTGGAGTTGGTGTTTCTTAGATGGGAATCCAAAAAGCCACTAATGATAATGTCATGTGTGGGAGCCCGATAAATGATAACGCCCTGTTTCAGTTGAAAAGCAAGTTTAGCGGAAGGGTCTTAAGACTGGTGAAGATAGGAAGAACCGATCATCATCATTGACTATTGGCGCGGCAAGACGTTGACAAAGAAGAGAAATACAGAGGACGACGCGCTATTAGCAACTGGCAACATTGAATAAGAAACATAATTATATAGGGCTACCAACCGACATAATTCAGCTGATTAAGAGTTCTACAGAGATTATCAATAAACAACACCCCGGACATAAAAAATACAACCCACAATAAGCTATCACCACTCGTGCCGTCCTAGAATCGCCAAATAAGCTTCTTGCAGACTGACTGAAGGATGACTCACGCACATCGACCCCTCCCGGCTGATATTCCAAGCTTCTATTACCTCCCTTTGGGTTCTGCCCCTGTGCCTAAACAACACGGTCGTTTTTTTCGAAAATGGGTTTACGCCCCCCCTGTACCTTGCACTCTTTACAGTGCTAAACCAGGTGCGTGTAAGGCCAGCCCAACAGCGAACTGTGGTGCTCCCGTAACCGTATGGTCAGGCATCTGCCTGTTTGCCGGATGTAGGCCTTTCCACAAGCTAGAGGCAGTCGATACACCACTGACTGGGTGCAATCAACGAACTGCCTTCCGTGTTTCACGTCCCAGCCTTTTTTGTGCCTTCCCAGCGTATCAATGCGTCTGCCAACCGCAGAGCATATCTGGCCTATTTTTTTGCTCGGCAGAAAACACAACATTCACGCCGCATCGCGAAGAAATTTTCTTGATGCCATGAGAGAGCCAATGAACATATATCTTTTCCACACTTTTTCTTTCTTGTGTGGCAGATTTTCAAAACAACCGTGTCATTGGCTTGCTTGTTGGCACGTCTAATTTTTGCGCACGTGGCTGCAATAGCGCCATCCTGAAACACCGCCTTCTTCAGTCTTTTTACTTGGCAATCAAAAGTAGTGCCAAGCATGTGCGTGCACGACTTATCTAGTGCTGACCGTAAGCATGCCCATGCTATGCTAATCTTAACCAGCCGGGAGTGTCCTGAGCGATTCTCAAGAAGCGGCTTTGCTGTTCTCGGTGAATGCATCCAACATATGTGGTCTGTTTCGAAAGACAGGCACACATCCCAAAAATTGCACCTTCCTTTCATTTGGCACTTATACGTAAAGGTCAGTCCCCGCCCGTTTTTCGGAAACAGCCCAAGCACTGCCTCCCGCGTCTGATCAAAGTTAGCGGATTGGACTAACACTGAGTAGTCGTCTACATACCTGTACACTTTGTGCACAAGCCCGTCAAAATCCACCTCAAGTGCCTTATCCACCTTCGACAAAAAATACAGCTCAATATGGGTGCCACCTTGGAGCCAATGCACACTCCCGATCTCTAGACGTACGTCTTGCCCTCCAAACCCAGGTATGTATGCGTCATGTAAAACAACAAAACCTCTAAAAAACTTTCCACGAAAATTCCACAATTTGCAACATACTTCATTTCGTCATTATTGTATATCCCCTCTTTACACTGCTCATCAACTCACTGTGCGGCAATAAGTAATACAAGTCCTTAATGTCAATGCTAAACCCATAAGGCACGTGTAGGCCTGCCTCACTTTGAAAACTGACCACAACAGAAGAGTTAGGAATAAAAAAAAGGTCATCCAATTTCAGGCCACTGAGGTCCACCTGCAAGTACGTTGACACAGCTCGATAGCACCTACCTTTTTCTGAGACAATGGTTCGAAAAGGAGCGTCTGGCTTGTGCGTTTGTACCGAAAAAACGCTTCCAAGGCAGTACCTTGAAGCTGCTTCACTTCCCTGCACATGTTCAACAAGTTGACCCGATTGAGGAGTTCCACTGATTTCTTCTTCGCACCTGCCGGTTTTCACACACCTCCCAAAAATGTTTGTGCACAGCACCGCAGGCTTTCTCCTTGAACATACCATCTGGAATTACCACGAAAAACCCTCCTTTGTCACACAACCGCACCCGGAGGCTTCTACTAGCAAAAAAGTCAATTGTCGAACCGAGATCCAGACACCGTCTCTGCTTGCTGTTGGATCAAGGCAAGATGTCCACACGTTGAATGATGCACCTTTATTTCCCCTCCTCCATCACTTTACGGTACACTGACCTTGCAAGGCCGATTTTGCCAACTTCCTGTAATTTTGGCTGCAGGCAGAAATTTGGGTCAAGCTGCAAGACCCGCCTGCACTGGTGCGGTACTTCATCGTCAGCCCAGAAGACAACAGGGTGGTCTGATGCGCATTTCTTCACCCTTGTCGGAAGCGTGGGTCGAATCTAGGTCCACAGAAACTCCATTATCTGGTGGGCTATCTTCGACCATGCTCAGAACGAACTCCTTCCGTTTTCTGGCCGTTCACACGATACACGAAGGTAGTCCTTAAAAAAAACCACCTGGTGTTGCCACTCTGTGCAGAGGATCCGGCACATGCGTCTGGTATGACCTTCCGAGGGGGCTATCCATCAACACATCTCTCGTAGGTAAGCAGGGCACAAGGATTCCCTTCCGTACCACGCTGCCGTTCTCTCCTTGCACGTGTACACGCCCTTTAGAGCCGTTAATAGCGAAGGATGAAAAAAACACCGTTAGAACATTCAAAAGAGCCCTTTGCACAAGAAATTAGGTTTAACAGAATGGCAAGTTGGGCCAGTTGGTGTTGATTCACCTTGTCAATTGGCGCGGAAAGACGTTGACTAAGAAGAGTGTATCAGTGTATCAGTCTAATCAGTGGTGTATCAACTGCCACTAGCTTGTGGCAAGGCCTACATCGGGCAAAGAGGCAGATGCCTGAAGGTACGGTTATGGGAGCACCACAGTTCGCTGGTGGGCAGGCCTTACACGCACCTGGCTTTTTACTGTACGGAGTAGAAGGTACAGGGGGTGGGTGGATTGCAAACCCATTTTCGAAAAAACAACCGTGGTTTTTAGGCACAGGGGCAGGACACAGAGGGAGGTAATAGAAGCTTGGAATATCAGCCGGGAGGGGTCGATGTGCGTGAGTCATCCTTCCGTGAGTCTGCAAGAAGCTGAGTTGGCGTTCCTCGGACGACACGTGCGGTGATAGCATATTGTGGGTTACATTTTTTATGTCCGGGGTGATGTTTATTGATAACCTCTGTATAAGTTTTCATCTCTGCATAAGTTGAATTATGTCAGTTGGTCGCCCTATATATTTCTGTTTCTTAATAAATGTTGCCAGTTTCTAGTAGCGCGTCGTCTTGTTCATTTCTCTTAGTCAACGTCTTTACGCGCCAATTTTCAAGATGTATTACTTTGTTTTCAAACTGTTACCCTCCGCCTTAAATCCATTATATACATCGTCTAGGATTTCTTGTAGGGCTCTTCTGTTCCCAGTCCTTTTATGCTCTTAGCAAGGCTGTGGTTTGCACTGACTCGAACGCTTTCTCATGGTCAATAATTGTTAGGGAAAGTGTTTAGTGTATTGAGCAGATTTTTGTATTACTTCGTTGACAACATAGAGGTCATGCAGGGTGTAGTACCCTTTCCAAAACAAGGCCTTAACACTAGGTTCTTTGGAATCAAGGTGGTTTCCAATGAAGTTAACTATAACTTTGCGCAAATACCTTGTAAAAAATGACAGTAGGCTGCTGGGTCTGTAATTGTTAAGGTCATTGTACTCTACTTTTTTATGAACAAGAAACAGTTTGGCGTTTTTCTAGACTATGAGTAATTTTTCAGTCCTTATCGACTCCAAAAATTTCGCAGCACACTTTTACCGTACTTTTTCTCCTTCATCCTTCACCTAGTCCACAGTTATGCTGTCGTCACCTGCCGCTTTTTCTCTTTTCATGACTTTCAGGTTTTGAGGCCTGTTAAAAATCTTGCTTCTCAGTGTTACACAGACGAGATCTGTGGTATATGCTGTCTTTTGCATGTGTTTCCAGTCCGGAGGAAACCAACTCCTCGCGATTTGGACGACCTCAAAGTTATGATGGGGGGGGGGGGGGGCAGCTTGACCTAACTAACGCTGCTGCCTAACAGCAACAGCTCCTGCATGTACTGAATCAATCACATGAATTGACCGTTCTTAACGACTGCAGGTGCACAAAAGAATCTTTCGTCTTTTCTCTGTTTTTGTTTAGTAGGGCCAGCCAATCTTTAATGCTTTTGCCCAAACGGTACGCTTTCACAGAGATTAGTGGGGTCATCTTTTTCCATGCTTTTTGAAGTAACATGATTGTAACACCGCTAACTCGCGCGAATATGATAGTTCTGAGAAGCAAAGGTTTCCAAAAAATTACTTTTTATACAGACCAACCTGATAAAATTTGGGTCACATGTGATGTTCGAAAACACATTTCCAGTGCACTGTTTCAGAAGGTTTTGTCTCTAGCTTTTTTTCATATCCAGAATTGGATGTTTCCGCAGTACGAAATTTGTTCCTGAATCCGCTGGCATTTATTGTATTGTAGTCAACCAGGCGTGGACCGACAGTAATCATAAAGTGTTCGGCCGTCACAGGGCTGGACACTTTCAGCTGGAACGGGCCCAGCTGTCACAGCAAGGCTTACATGTCTTCCGCTTGTGTTCCATATGTGTGTAGTTTATAGAGTCAAAGAAAAGGAAGAATCGCTTTCTGCTGTTTTGCCCAAGCGCATAAGATATCTACGAAACTGCTCATGACAGTTTTGTGCTAGTTTCTTTGCAACATGGTCCGCTAATGAAAGGGAAACACACTGTCAACCACTCGTTTCACACGCAAGCTAGAAGTTGAAACATTGTCGCAAGAATATTAAGAGCCACTGAAAGTGATTTGTCAGTAGGCCAAGACCATCACTCATGTTCTCTGTGATTCCTCGAGTTCCAAACTGAAGTGACAGCAGATTGCTTAAATCATTTTGATCAAGCCAAACCAGGATGAGTAAAACTAACAATGAAATGTCCTAACTATTTTTATTAAAAGAACGAAATCGCTCGCACTCGGGGTTACGTCCCGAAGGTACTCAGCACTATAAGGCCATTGGGCGAAGCCTCCGCTTTCGTTTTTACAAATTGGAGTTCTTTCAAGGGCATCTATTCATGGTGACACAATCCTTTCCACTGCTCGCCTTTATCTGAAAAGCGGCCACCGTCATTGCGAATCGATTATATTCCTGCAACTAGCAGCCCAGCGTCTTGGCCACTCAGCGATTGAGGTGGTGGCGAGTACCCTATTTGCACGGCGCATTCATGGCCCGAATATCAGCCAAAGCCTTATAGGTAGCATTCATTGTGCTGAATACACACCGGTAAGCTCCGTTATTCTGCGCTTTTTTTCCAAAACGTACGTTTTGTTTCACACCTAAACTACACATAGTCATCGTGACATGTACTTCACTCATCTGGAAAGTTATAAGCTTCCACTTCCACTCAATCATTCTTTTTTTATACAGAGAGGTGCAGCATCCTTGTGGGTGTGTAAATAAAACTCCTATCAGCCCACACCTCAAATCTACAAGCCATAACACACCAGGAGGATGCAACTCAAAACGGCATTGTTCATTTCCTTTTCTATAGCGGAGCTCCACGCCGTTCCTGTGTGACAACACGTGCTCGACTTCGGCGCTGAAGGTTGGGGTGTGCAGCGACCGCCGAGCAAACAGTGCTTTTAAAGCGAAGTGTTACTACTTTCGTCCAGCGGTTTCGCGGAGGATACGCAAGTAACCTTTTTAGCAGAGACACCGCTCCGGCGACACTCCTCTCGAAGCGCATAGCACGATTCGCAAGGCCCGCTGTGGGGGCTGCGCACAAGGTCCCGTCTTCCCATCTGTATGCTCACGTCACGGCCGCTCAGCTGATCGGCAACCAACCAAACCCGAAGCCTCCCACGCATGCGCCGCTGGGTGGTCTCGGATTTCGTGACTCATCTCGCGCCGCGTTCACCATGAAAGAGGAACGCCACGTTCGCCGAGAATGAATGCGAGGCCGCGCCTTCTTCTATGAGCTTTGCGCTGGGCCGAACGGCTTTGAAGCATGGTAGGCTATACAGCTACACCAAAGGGTAACCAAGCGAAACCAAGACTCAACCTGACTAAGCCCAGATTTGGCTTTGCATATCGAACGTGAGCTTAGCTAAGAAGGAATAATTTTTTAGGAAACTTGTGTCAAAAGTGCTCTTAGAGGTTTTTTGACGGCGAACGCCCTAGTGATGGTGTGAAGCCCTGTAATATTTTTCAAAGACGATAGACTTTCTTGGGCTACTTAAACCCAGAAATTTTGGTGTGTCTGTATGTCTGTCTGTCTGTCTGCCTGTGACTTCATTCAGCCACCCGGTCAGAGTAAAATTAATGTTACGCAATAGACTTATATACTCTCAGCCAAACGTGAATGTCTAATCCCGGTTTATATGTTGATACTTGTCAAATATGTTGAAGAAGAAGAAGACCTTACGCAAATATAAGACAGAAAAAAAACGCAAATGGGGTATTACAGTGTTCCTTTATCAAAAAATTCCGCTATGCTTGGTTTTTTACAGCAAATGATATTCTAAATCTACTGCAGAAAACCGCCGCCTGCTGTTGCCCGCGCCACCTCCAGGGGGCATATGAGAAATCACGCGGCAACAACAACGAAAGATCCCACTAGCTAGGTTTCACGTTCTGCTTGGAACGCACGTGGAGCACGGCAACACGATTCTGTAAACCTTGAAGTCTGCCGCCTCGATTCACGTGCGTATCCGTTGTACTGCAGCGCTGGCATAGAGGAACCCCGCCTGGAGCAGTTTAACACGGTAAATTGAAATTGCCTTGAGGAAACCTTAAGTCTGTGTACCTTGGGATGAGCGCGACGGAACACGAACAGCATTAGAGCATTAGAGCGTTAGAGCAAATGGATGATTTTTTTGGAAAATATCTACAAAGACTAGTATTTTGACGAAATTTGCAACGAAAGGAGCACATACGTGCCCAATTTTTTACAACACTCACTTGAGCCGAAGAAAGCATACAAAATCCCATGAAAGCAAACGCGACACGGTGGGGAAAGACAGTACTTCACCCCCTCACAGTTCTCCAGTGTTTTTTTTATGTACAAGCAACACTGGCAGATGGGGCGCCTTCACGCAAGTTTGAAGCTTGCGCAGAATATCATCGTCATCATCATCAACATAACCAGCCTGTATGACAACTTAAGGGAAAGGGCTTTCCCATAGATCTCCTATTATCCCGGTCCTGTGCTAACTGTGACCAATTCATCCCTGCAAACTTCTTGATCTCATCTTCCCATGGAACCTTCTGCCGCCCCTGCCACGCTTGCTTTCTCTAGGGATCCCCTTTGTTACTCTTAATGACGAACGGTTATCTTGCCTTCAGATTACACGCCCTGCTCGCGCCCATTTCTTCTTCTTAATTTCTACTAATATGTCTTTAACGCGCGTTTGTTCCCGGCCCACTCCGCTCTTTTCTTGTCACCTGATGTTACACCGATCATCTTCCGTTCTATTGCTCGCTCGCCAACCCCCAGAATATGGCAGTTATCAAGAGCAGCTAACCTGTCATGGATAGAGATTCGTAGCAACCAACTGCACTTTTATGTTATCATGGCAATGTAGTGGAGAATATGGGGTGGGAACGAATTACCAGGGACCTGGATAACCAGCACTATTGTCCATTACAAATGCCTGAGTTCAGAAGGAGGCGTAACATTGGACACAGCATGCCTTCCGTTGTGCGAGGATAGTTTAAGCAATTTAAAGTATGAGTCAAAAAGCCGCCGGAAACATCGTCTTACTTGTCTTTTTTTTAGAGGCGAGGCATCTCATGCTCTCGGGTATGTCCCTACGTTGTCGCGGCGTCCGCACGCTCACTGCACATGCGCAACTCTCCCCCGCTCTTCTCTCCGACCGCTGTGCGCAGCGCTCTCACTCCCTCTCATTATCATAACAACAGCTGGTGTGTGCGCGCTTCACCTACGTTCGCGTCTGCTCCCGTGTGCAAGCGTGCGCATGCGCGCGACTCTCCCCCCGGTTCCTCTCCTTTCAAAAGCGGGAATATAAGCGGGGGAGTGCAGGGCGCCGGATCAGTTAATCGATCGCTCTCGCCCTTGACTTGACTTTGCTTGACGATACCTCCTTGCTTGACTTGAAGAAGATCTTCCAATGAAGACGTGATGGAAGCCACAGCCCCTTCAACGAGTGGACTGACGGAATTCAATACAAGCGATGGGTGGCCAGAGCCGCTAAAACACGTGTACTCTCCCATGTAGCGTATGCATGTGCATGAAAAGTAAAATTACGCCCATCTTCCCGCGTATGAGAACACCCGGATATGATGAAAATGCATCATACGCGTTCACAACACGTTTCACGCGATTTAGTGAATCAACCCAATGTAAACGCCAATTGAACACCACCGATGGGTCGCATTATATCAGGGTTCCCTCGCAGGAAGATGGGCGTAATTTTTTACATCGAGGTACCATTTGGGAAACTTGCACACGAATCTATCGGAAGAGAGATGTCATTCATAAGGTTGCAATTAGTCATGTACGTGTGTGTCTAACAACAAAATAAGCCCGTCTAAGTGATGACCTGTACTGGCGAAACAGCCAAACATCCCATCATGCATGCTATTTCACGTGGCGGCGTCTTGCTTCTGACGCTTTTTAGCGCCTGCCTCATACGCCTCTCTACAGTGATGCCTTGAGATGCCCAGGTTTCGCTCTATTCTACTGATATTTTTATCCGGGCTGGTGACAGGAACCAGCTTAATTTCCGTATTCTATTCAAGAGGGAAATTCTGAATATATGAGTTTCGTGACAATACAATACCATCGCAGAGTTTGAGGTCTGACGTTTTCCCCTGAGAAGTGTGCTCCGGTGGCGTTCTCGGGGCATAATGTTTCACGTCATAAACTCAAGGTATAACGTGCTCAATACCTAATATCAAGCCCCATAAACAGTTCGGCGTCATAATCTGGATTTGAGGGACACGCAGTGTACGTTATCTCGGTGGCCATTATGGGGGCTTCTAGGCATCTCCGCTCCTTTTCCTATCACGCTGCTAGGTATGATCAGGGAATCTCACGGGAGACAGGGGATTGCTGGTGGTCATATGGAGGATAATGTTTAAAAGGACAGGGGACGACGGGCGAGAGAGGAGGACATAACAATTAACGAAGGTACGCTGGGGGGTGTCTGCGTGAAAGACAGCGTTCGCCAAGCAACGCACATCGGAAATTTCTTTCGGCGTGGAACGAATGTTTCGAAAACAGTGGTTTCTAGCGTTTTGTTTGTAATAACAATAAAATGAGTTTATACAACCGCATTACAAGGTCTAATAAAATGTGACTGAGCATTAAATTCAAAACAAGTACAAAACCTTGCTGCTTTACAAGGCCTTGTAACTTTGAAAACAAGACCCCCACAGTGCCCTACTAGACATACAGAACACTGGTTAGCATATACTCCTCGGCTAAATACCTGTCAAAAACGTTTATCTTACATTTTACCCTATATTTGGAACGCGTACAAATTAAATGGTTTTGATATGTTTTCTTTTCCTTACTGAAATTTCCGGCTCATGTACAATACTTACGTTGACGCCTTCGTTTACATGGGTATTTCTGCTACGCTGTGTTTTGTGTGCTCACTTTAACTTGCTTCATTGTTCTTTTTTTTCTCACCGAAGGAATGGACAAGGTGTTTTTTTCAGTGCGTACAGTTCACTTAATATAACAGTTGCATGCATTGCACTGATGTGCATCTGTGCTGATGCACCTACCCAAATCAATCAGGCGCTGTGAGCTGGTCAAGCTGCCTGCGAGCAGCTTTGTCCCTCCGCCTTCCCATCAACCATGTACAATGGCAAGTAAACATGATTTGAATTTGAAAATGTGAAATTTCTCGTCGTGGCTTCATGCAGTCGCACCTCTCTCCAAGCTCTTGCCACTTCTAGAAGGTGGAATAGCACAACCGTGCGCCACAACTTCTTCTCAGGGAAACCAGTGCGAACAGAGCGATATATTGCTGGTGCTTCGAGGAGCGCGCTAGTAGCATACTAGACTTTTTTTTGTTTTAGCCGTAATGGGACAAAAAGCAAGAAAGTCTAATATAATATTTTTAGGGTTGGTACTACAGGTGCAATTACTAAAAAACAACCATCGAAATCAGAACTGCATCAACTTTTATTCTAAACGGAAGCCACGAAAAAGTGTCAAGACAACCACAAAAAATTTTCCAGCTGCGAACATTGGTTTGTCTGCATTGTAAATTTCAGCTGTTTTTTTTTTCTATGCTTTACCAAACATTGTTTTTTCTTTCAATTTTTGTGACACTTCATTGGGAAAACGTGTACATACTGTGCTTTACTCTTTCCTCCCTGACTAAACATAAAGCGACGGGAATAGTGGCGCTGCACCCTTGCACGAAATGCCAATCACACAATCGCAACAAATAAACTCTGCGTTTGCCCGATATTATATAAAATAATTGTAAGAAATCACACTCTCGAGGCAATGCCTAGGAACAAGAAGACCGCAGACTCGCCTAGTAGTTTTGTAACTGGCTATCTCCCTTTCACCTCGTTGCACACAAACATATCAAACTATTTTAGGTGCACTATTGGGGCAATAAATCCTCAAAAAGGAACGATCGCATAGTTTAGGAAATTGAAACTCGTTGATACAGCCCTGTTTATTATCTTTTTTGGCAATACGTACGTTTATGTTTTTCTTTCCCGGTCAACGCCAATTAGAAATAATTAATTTTTGTCCCTCGAGTACGACGGCCTTTTTGCAGAAAATTGGTTAATACAGCCGAGCAACCGTATCTGGACCGATGCTACTAGAAATTTTAAGTGTATTCCTTGAAGTATTAGCTCATACCGTGTTGCAACCAAACACCACCTTCATCTGTCAGAGACGCTGATGCCGTGGCAGGGCAGGTTTTGAGGGATAAACTATTGCTGCACCCGTGACCCGTCTGTCCAGTGCATACATTAGGTCAGACGATTCACTGTGCCATCTCCCGAACGTATCAATCAAAGAAGAAGGTGCGCAATGCTTGCGGCAGGCGGTACTTCTCTTCCCGACTTTT
The DNA here is from genome assembly GCF_048455015.1 of Haemaphysalis longicornis. Classification (NCBI taxonomy): domain Eukaryota; kingdom Metazoa; phylum Arthropoda; class Arachnida; order Ixodida; family Ixodidae; genus Haemaphysalis; species Haemaphysalis longicornis. Next base: position 31,662,024 of record NW_027526445.1, read on the forward strand.
TGATGCTCCGGGCGTTTCGCTTGGTTCTTCGTTTCCTTTCCGCCTTGTTGGTGTGGGCGAGGGTGCTGCCGGGCGTGTAAAAATGTCGCGAAAACGACAAGCGTTCTGTATAAAAAAATGGAACATTATGCGCATATATTACCAGAATATGCAGAGTGGGCGCTTGTACTTACCTCGCCAGCTCGGTTTACACTGGCAACACTAACTGATCTTCTCGGTCTGCAATAGCGATGTCGAAATGAGCTGCAAGTTTTCGGCCCGGGGCAAAAGAAACACAAGGCACAAAGGATCAGGAAATAAACGTTTTATTGCTTGCATCGTTCAAGGAAATTGAAGTGGTCGGAGGGCAAATGGACGGGTCCGTCCTATGCAAAAATGTGCAAGAATCGCTCTCGGATTGAACATTGACGACTTTTAAATGTAAGGTGGTTGTCTTTGCTGATGTAAGGCAAGACAGCGATTGTCGCACCAAACAATGTACGGCGAGCGAAAACGAACAGCCGCTTGATTTTTTTACGTTCTTCTAGATATAATTCCTGGACGTTAAACAGAAGAAGAGAAGCACACATCTACCAGCCACTTTATATTTTGCTAAAGAAAAGTTGGTTGCTGACGGAGCATTCACATGTTCTTCTTTTTAACGTCTTTAGATAAATGGATTTCACTGATTACGTTTAACTTTCCACTTTCCGTAAAAACGCATCATCAAGATTTCTTGTATTGTCATCTGCAAATGACATACGGGGAACTTCCTATACTGCCTATTTTTCGAAACGTAAACATTGTTAAGATTGATTTCACCGACCACCACTCACCTCCTCGACCACATCTATGGTATTTTGGTGAGGCAGAATTGCTCTCCTTTGAAATTTACTATGGTATACTCTATACTAAAAATCATAAAACCAGTGTTTCCTACGACAAATATCTATAACTTTCAGCCAATATATTTCCCACCTGTTATAGATTATATTTTCGAGACCCGACTAAACAATCCCCTGATTAAAAAACTGGAATATGTTACGGCCTACTTCCGCTTGGCTTGATCTGTCTCCCAGCCCGAACTATGCACCAGGAATAGCGCTTGGTCAGAACGCCACGTGATTAAGCCGTCGCAGTGCAATGTTCAGCTGCCTTTGCTTTTTCTCCTCTAATGCTTCAGTTTCGCAGACGCCACGGAAATTCTCGTCACGCGTTCATATTGCGAAAGTTCCCTGATACCAAGCCAGGACGTCTGTTTAAGAAAGACGTCTCCGCGCCATTTTGTGAGTACACTCCTTAACCGTATACTTTTGATTTTTTGCAAAACCACATGTGGGTGTTCCTGTGAAATTGGGCCAACTTGTGTAACGGCCTCTTCATCTGATCTACCGCAGCCCCGATATCCATCAACAGCATGAATGTTGAAATTGTAAACACGTCGATGCTTTCTACAAACCCGTAAGCCAATACACCTTCGCGAAGACAAGAACAATTCAAAGGGACCAAAGCGAAAATCTCTCAGAGGTCCCGACGAGGTTGGCCCCTGATATATGTGCATGATGCAAGCGTATAATCATAGTATGTGTTAGTGAGCGTTCCACGCTTCCCTACGGCATAAAGCTGTACAGTTATATGATTAATTTCAAAAGTACATGAGATATTGGAGAACAAACATCTGCCAACTGGTCCTTAGTTTAAGAGTTCAGGCTTCAGCAGCGAAGTTAGTTGCAATTACAACAAACAATCTGTCACTCCTTGATAGCTCATCAGTGCATGCCGTTTTTTGCTTGGTGGTGTGTGTGCGGCCCTCTCCTCAATTTCAGTAAAACTTCTTAGTGGGTTGGGTTTTGCATTTTTTTGTTTGTACGCCCTTTCGTCTGCGAGTATGACTACTGAATTTTGCAGTCATTGAGTGTAAGGTTTTGTCATCAGTAATCGCGCCTCGTCAGGTAAGGAAGCCTCATTTCGACATTTTATTTTCATCGCCTGAAGAATAGCTCGGTCGTTTTGCGTGTTAACTGCTCAAAAAATAGCCATTTGTTATGCGAGCGATCCCTCTAATTATCCGTTTATCAGTGCGGAAGCTGACCTCCAAGTGTAACCTTTTCAAACAACTCAACAAAGGCCTTTCGGGCCGAGAAAATATAAATGCCTCACTTGACCTCAGCAAATCCTGATGCACTTGTGTGTTCAAAAGTTGGAGATAAGTAAAGGAGAACCAACTTCTGCAGGCTGAACCCAAAACGTCTACCGAGGACTCGGAGCAAGCTATCTGTCAACGACATACGATGGACGTGTACAGGGATGCAAAAAAATGAGGGTGCCCTAAGTTATGTCAGGATACTGAACCAATAGAATAGAGGTCATTGTGGAAGTGATAGTTACTTTGTACCATGCGTGCAATACTTTTAATGCTGTTCCGTGACGATGCCCTTCTATTCTCTCACATTGGGGTCATGGCAACCCTCACCAGTGTTTTAAATGCACAAGTCCTTGGATTAGCATCTCCAGAACATGCAGATGGAACAAGGAACGCGGGACATTCCTTTGAGTTAGCTGCAGGAGGCTAATCGGCCTACTGCAATGATAGGCGAAACTGATAGCAAGAATACCGCCGACGGCATCTACAACAAAACGAACAAACTAACAGCAAGGTAATACTGCTTTCCTCGTACAGTGCCTGAGAAAGGCATTAAAAAGGCCAAACAAGCAATCCACTATCATAAGTAGCCAGAATGTAGCCACCTAGTGCATAAACAGGGCAGTTGTTCTGCATAAGATACGTGACTAACTTGCTTTTACCCCTCAACTTGTGCTTAGTGAAAACGTTTGCCATATTTTTGAGTTCTCAACTCATCTGATAATGCCACTTTTCTGTTATGTTCCACGATAATTCGATACAGATACGAGAATAACTCGGCATAGCATTACTGTTTTTATGCTGTCGAATAATACGGACTCACTGAACTTCCCGTCATTGCACGAAGAAGAACGAGCAAATTAGTTTGAAGAAGCGACTAGCCAAACAACATAATTTACTTAACGAACTGGGCTTTGTCATTTCTAAGAATTGATACGAATACAACGGAATCAAGTTTTTGTTTCCAGGAATGGAAATAAATTGAACGGGTATGCTCATTACCCCAGAAATCAGTCGGTTGATTTCATCAGCTCAGTTGCCCTTCTTGAGAATACAACCTCAATACCTACTCTACCGGTACTGAAATGGCAGCAGTTAGGCCTGCATTTGATGAGAACGGCGGGCATCATACCCAAAAATTGGTCAGAGTCCTCGATTTACGTGGCATGTTACAAACCCTGCGAACTGTGCTCTTCAATAACACTCGATGAATTCTATATGAAAAAACTGAAATTCGAGCTGCAGCACGAATCTAGACAGTCACATTGTTCTTCAGTTTCTGCCTGGTCACTTTCTAAACAAAGCATCAGTCGATTCAAAGCCCTCGCGAGAGCAGACCTTTTGCTGCTGGATATGGCAGGCATTTTTAGTGACGGGGGCCTGCAACATCCTAACCTGTGCGACTTGATAAGCTCCACAGTTGTTGTAGGGGCAGGATATTGACCGCACGTAAACTACTATGCGGGCTTTTTTTTTGCGTGAATTTGAATTTTCATGCTGCCCCAACAAGTGGTTTTAAAGAATATTGCTTGTCGCACCTCACAATGTTGGGTAGCCGAAATTTTAAGTTAAATATAGGTTCTGACAATCCATGGCTCCACCGGACTTGCGCCGTCCGTGAGAATAAAAAATAATCACTGTGCCTCTGCCCTCATGGTCATGCTGCCCGAAAAGCTGCTGCGAGCTCCTTGTCTCGAGTAGAACGAGGCTGCTTCTTTTCTTTCCCTTGGGAATGTAGTGAGCATACATACTTTGAAACGAAATTATTTCTTTGGTTTCTGCAGGAGTCTGAACTGATACTTTTTAAAGATTGTAAACAATGCAATCAAGGTATCTTTCTTTTCGTTCACGCTGTAATGTTTCGAGTTTTTTTTTTTTTTTGCTCTGATGTAATTTCTTTTCTTCGGGCCGTTTGGAGATATAATTTAGGAAATGATCATCACGATATCCATTCGAAATTTTGTTTGTGCCCGAAATTCGCTCGTTGCATTCTTGTGCATCTCGCTTTCAGTGTGTCATCCTCATTTCCCTTTCACTGAAGCAGCCTCAATGTCTATTATTGTACCCACCTCACTAAAGGCCTTCCCATTTCCGGTGGTAAGCCCAACCGCCAGCAGAGACCTTACCAATCCCCATTTGTGAGCCTTCTCTCTATAAATATCGGCGCGAACATCAGCCCAAATCCTCCTTTTAATAGGTGGAACTACTATTTATTTATTTTTATTTTTTTATTTTTTATTTTTTTTTTATTTTTAATTTTTATTTATTTATTTATTTAATTATTTTTCGTGTTTTGATTTAATCTTATTTTTTATTTAAATATATATTTATTTCTATTTATTTATTTATTTGTTTATATACCTTAAGGGCCTCTAGAGCATTATTACATAAGGGGGGTTTATACAGTAAAAAGTGACAACAGCAATTTTTTAACAAGAATAAGACAACAAAACATGCGCAGGATACACAGTCGTTCAACCAAAAAAAGCCAAAAAGAACACAGCAAGGTTTTCACAGGCGAGCACATTGAAAAAGCTGCACGGCACTTTATACAGCAGCAAAAAGTGGCAATGGCTAAGATTGTCCAACGCATTCAAGGAACGCAATCAATACAGTCTGGAAAAATGTTTGCTGTGTATGCGTTGCAATGCTAGCAGGCAGAGTATTCCACTCGGTTATTGATAATGCAAGGGGTGAGTATTGGTGTTTTTTTTTACCAGAAAATATGGGTTCTATTTTATGATGATTGTCAACGCGTTCGGAAATGTACAAAGCAGGGTGAATGAACGTATGGCGGAATGGCGAATCACTGTGATATAATTTGTGGAAGAAAGATTAGCGGAAATATTTTCTGCGCTTGGCAAGAGGTTGGAGATTTAAATTTTTTTTAATGAATGACACACTTTCATAGCGGGAATAACATGTGAAAATAAATCGGGCGGCTTTTTTCTGAACAGATTCGAGCGTGTCAGTAAGGATTGCTGTGTGGGGGTGCCACATTATGGAAGCATATTCTGGGGTTGGCCAGATTACAGTATTGAATGCGTGAAGTTTGGTTTCGTTGTTTCCGTAATGCTTTCGCGGTAATGTATTCTACGTTGCTAGTCCAGGTTAACTCAAAGTGGAATAAAATACCTAGATATTTAATAGATGGAGCTGTCTGAATTACGAAGTCTTTTATGACATACTCAATGGGCGAAGTATGTAAAACGGATGAGAAGCGTACGTGTTTGGTTTGCTTTACATTTATTTCCATTTGCCGTAAACAGCACCATTCTGATAATTTTGTAAAGTCAGACTGCAAGATGTTTATGTCATTTGGTTCGTTGATTTCCATGTAAATTACGCAATCATCAGCAAAGAGATGCAGAGAAGAGTAAATGTTGTATCCGATACCAATAAGATAGACTAGAAACAATAGAGGGCCTAGTACGGAAGCCTGGGGTACTCCGGACTTGACGGGTCTGGGATTAGAGATAACGTTGTTAGGTTTAACTGACTGAGCCCTGTTAGCAAAAAAAACGCTTATCCACTGGGTTGTTTTATCATCTAGCGGTTGACTACAGATTTTATTCAACAGCCTTTTGTGTTACACGCGGTGAAATGCTTTAGAGAAATCTATAAAAATTGTCAGTGTAGCGGTAGTTATTCAGAGTATCATAAGGTCAGTTACCAATTCGAACATCTGAGTTTCCAAAGATCAGTGTTTGCGGAAGCCATGTTGGTTATCTATTAGCAAGTTATTTTTATTGAGGTGTGACACGATGTGCGTAATCAGAATATGCTCGAGTATTTTGCATGGAATAGAAGTAAGAGAGATTGGCCGGTAATTATTAGCACATAATTTTAAGCCATATTTGAATATAGGTTCCAACACTCACTTCCAATCATCTGGGCCGCAACCTGTGTCCAGGGACTGCTGAATTATTAGTTTCAATAGGTAGGACGATTTTTGAGCGGTTAATTTCAGAAGTTTGGAGCTAATGCCATCATGCCCTGGACTCGTCTTGTACTCAAGTCGCTCAATGGCACCTGCTACGCCATTTTCGGTGATTTCTATTGGGAGAAAGGTATCATGAATGACGGTCTCTGGGAGGTCTTGCGAATCTAATTTAAGCTCATTTGAAAATATTGATGCAAACTTATCGCTGAATATTTCCGCGGTTTCCTCGGCCGACGGAGAATCGCCATGCTCACCGTCTACAAAGGTCGGGGAATCAGTGTTTTTGTGGTTTACCACTACCCAGAATTTGTTAGGGTCACTTTTCAGGAGATTAGGCAGTGTGCAATTGAAAAATTTATGTTTGGCTTCTTTAATGATGGCTTCGGTTTTCCTTGATAAATTCCTATAGTTATCCCCTCTACTGTAGATTTTGTCCTTGACGCCTTCCTAAATGCTCGCTTCTTTTTATTAGGACTTTCTTTCAGATCCTGTGTGAACCACGGATCGTTTTTCGTAGATCTAATAGTCGTTTTGGGTACACGACTACCTTCGATTTGTTTTAACAAGTCACGAAATTTTATCCAGTATTCATTTGCAGTGCAATTTTCAAAACTGGCTTCGAAATGGGGTGTAAACTCTTCCAGCATACGATTCATTTTCTCGACATTTGTGCGTGCGTAATTGAGTATGTGATAGGCAGTTATGGTGTTATCGGGTAGTGGGATAGATAAGGAGCAATGTACGGCGCGGTGATCGCTGATTTCCTCCAGGACATGAGTAACTGCATTATCGGGTTGATTAATCAGCATGCGGTCCAATATGTTGTTTCCGCGCGTTGGTACCGCCACGAGGTGTGACATGTTGTGCACATGTGTTAGGTTTATAAAGTTAAGGCTTTCTTGACGACGGCTGGCACAGCTAACAGTGGAAGAGGACCAGGCTTTGTCGGGGTAATTGAAGTCCCCACCAACAATCGCAACAGAGATTGGGTGCTTGTTTAGGACGTGATCAAGAGAATCGTTCAAGTGTTCAATGAACTCTGGGCCACCATCGGGCGGTCTGTAGCACACGCCTATGACGCACGGTACATGCCCCAAGCGTGCCGTGACCCACGTAATTTCAAGGGGCGAGTCCCAAGCTATGACCGAAGGACGAAATTCCTTCCTAATGGCCATAAGCACCCCTCCACCACGACAAGCGGCTCTGTATTGACGGAATATCGCGTACTGCGCAGGGAAGCTAAGTCCACTGTTTTCGGTGTCAGACTTAAGCCACGTGTCCGTGACAAGAATAACATCAGGATTGCACGTGTATATAAGAGCTTAAAGTTCGTCAAGTTTGATATATATACTGGAAATTTCGCAAGAATAATTCATAGCTTTTTATTCGCAGTTGATTTCTTAGCGGATGATGGTCTGGCGGATAAATTGTGTCAGGCCGTTACAGGTTCATGGTTTGTGGCTACGCCTGCACTGTTATGTTCGTCTGTAGCAATATTTAAGAAATTTTCTTATCTGGCGGGTGCTTGGACGATACTACCTGTGCTAGATTCATACCTATAAATGTTTTTATGGATGTAAAGGAGGTTGAAGCAGAGTGAATAGCTTTCGTTATCATTACGGGTAGCTTTGCCGAATGCCCGAAGCTTTTTGCGCGCCAATCGTACTTTAGGAGAGAAATCTTCGTCAAGACAAACTTTCGGGTTTTCTATCTTTTTAAGTTTAGGGCATTGCGTAAAACGTCAATATTGGATTTAAAGTTGAGAAATGTTATGAATATGAGCCCGTCGATGTTCGCGCGTCGCTGACCCAATCGGTGAGCGCGTTCTATGTCACCGGCTTGTACGCCGAGGTGAGTTGCAAAGAATTCTTTCACGATTGTTTCTGACTCTCCGAACCCATCCTTTTCTGTTTCGGCTATGCCCTTGACAATCAAGTTGTTCCTTCGCATCCTGTTTTTGATATCATCAACTGCGTCAAATACTTCCTCATTTACCTTTGCGATGCTTCTGTTCACTTCGCCTACAGATTCACCTACATTCTCACACTTTGTTTCGATTTGTGGCATTTTGCACAGATTGTTTTCTATTGCACAGATTCTTGAATTAATACGATTGATTTCCTGTTTTATTGTGGTCAGACCAGCCGTGGATTCAACGTGCAAATGTTTCATTAAGTCGAGAACATAGTCGGGAACATAGCCAGGGTTAGATTACACTTCACCACAGCAGAGCAGGATGAGTGAAATAACCGAACCCAGAAGCAGGAAGATTGGCCTGGGGCACAGATATATAACAACAGCGGACGCAAGCTGAAGCGAGAATTGCGGGAGTTTCTAGGTTGCCGGCAAGGAACAAACGAGCCAATCCTCACGCGGTAGGTCAACACTTCAACACCCATCACACTTCCCACAAAAAAGATACAACAGAGTGGGATCAGCGGCCATAACCACGAGAGAACGTAGGAAACAGCAATGTGTGCCAAATTACACGCCTACCTAAAACAACGAGAGCCGAACTTAGCCGTGGGAGCCATTGGCCGCGAATGCCAGAGTGTTGATGGCAGGTACTCCTGAATGAGAGCCCCCTTCACCGTAAAACACTGCCTATTAATTCGCTAAAATTATTTTATTTCGATTTCCTGCTTGTACAACACAAACGCCGTTGACGAGACACGCGAATCAGTGAGATGGCGCACGTAGATTGATCGTGCTGATACACCAGGGGTCTCCATATGTGGCCATGAATATATCTAGGTACATTACAGTGGAAGGCACAATGTGGAAGCAATGTGGAAGCAATGTGTAATAAAAGTGTTCACATTGCTCTATACAGCAACTGTGCTTATTATGATATCACCTAGTAATCTCAAAACAGAACATTTGCGGCTCACAACTTGTTTACTCATGCTATCCCCCCCGTGGTTTCATTTTTAGGAACCGTGTGTGATCACTATGAAGAAACCGAAGTCGCGAGGCATACTCGGAACGGAAAACTGCCATGTGTAGGAGCCCATCCGTGGAGTATTGAGGGTCCGTACGCACATTTTGTCAGAAATGTCTTTTGGCGTAGAATAATGGTTCTGAATAGAGTGGTTTCCGGCGTTTCGTTTGAATTCTCGGTACAATAAATTCGTGAGACAAACAAACTAAACCTGTGCAGTTTCTGATCCAGGTTTGAGGCAGCCCCACCTGCCTGCAATTTGCTGTTACTACAACCCGCCATACCACAAAGTACGCATCAATTATGTTTACTACGTTTGCGACGTGCTATTGCGCAGAACGCTGGATTGCTTTACTAAAGTGGTATTCATGTAGGCGTTACAGTTGTTTCACATACATACCTACATTGAGAAAAAATGAATATTTGCAATTTTTCTGTTTTACATTGGTGACATTTTTTACAAAGTCAGCGCCGGTAACTAGAACTGCAAACAGTTTTAGTCTTCACCTTGAAATCGAACAGCCTTTTTGGCAATATTCTGCAAAACTTTTACATCACTCGAAATGGAGTACCGCTTCCAATATTATTTTACCGTTTCTTTTGTGATTTACCAAGCATTGCTGCTCTTCTCGATTGCTGGGACACTTGGGAAAGCGTACACCAATCATACTTTACTCTGTCCTCCGGGATTAGACATAAAGAGAACACATACTGTAGCTGCACCCATACACAAACCAACAAAATGGCAGTGAGATGTTTGAGTGGCGCCCTCTGGCTCTGACGTCGGCATAGGGACTCGCGCAGCTGTAGTCTGCTACGCTCCGCTTGTGAGGGGCCGTAGTGCCCAGCAGTTCCTCCGCAAGAAATCGCCCGCTTTGTTGCTTTAGTACATTAAAAAGCCTATTTTTAGTAATTAAGGTATTTGTGCCAGCTTCTGACAAATCTGAATAATTTCAAGCAGTATCCCCAACAAGTTTGCAACACACGAGAGAGAACAAAGAGCATCGGTTATAAGATCGTTTGTAACTCGTCCTTTCTAACTTATTGACTATCGTTCAGCGCTCAGAGCTCCTTGGTAAGCATTCAAAATGTGTAGGTTTCCCTACAGTATTTTTGAGATGCTCTTATGAAGACTCAAGTGTCGAATGCTACGTACCCAGCTGCGGGCATCGCACAGCAGGAAATAAAGTGGCTGTCTTCTATTTGTTTCGTTGTTGTCGACTTGTATCAGATGAATGTTTTTTTACTGTGCACAACGCATTACTTTCTCTGCACCGTCACAAACATCTTATTAATAGGTTATGGGGTGTTTGGGAGGCTCACAAAGGTAGTGTCGATATTTTCGTCAGGATGTATGGCATACGTTCCCTTCTTCACAAATTGGTTTTCGTTATGGCTTCGTGCAAGAAGATACATATACGCAGCGTGCGTTGTTTATTCACATGCAAATACCAGGAGAAGGTTTGTGCTACGCCAACCCGATCTCGCCCCAGACAATGTTGTCTAGAGTACTCGAAGGCGGCTTTCGTGCTCCGAATATCTATTGTGATTAACCACCGTTATCATAACGAACTGACTCTCAACCCGAACAATTATGACATGATTACGGTTATAAAGGCTTTATACACTCGCTAACATACGTAATAAAACGTATACGTGCATATTTTGCAATAATCAAAACCGATTAATATTTCCAAGTAGCTCTTAATTGTTTTTAACCCTTCCAGTCGTAAAGAACAAGTCCAGGTCAACTTGGGATGGCGTTCTATGAATTGAAGAAAATTACCTTTACTCCCTCGTCCTGGAGTGAGGACCCGGCGCACTAATCAGCTCGACTTTAATATACAATAAAGTTTTCTCCTTCTTCTCCTCCTCCTCCTCCTGCTCCTCCTGCTCCTCTGAAGTGCAGTTTTCCTATAACGCATATCTGACTACTGGGGCGATATGGCTGTGAGGAATTAAAGCGAAATATCACCCCAGGTCTGAACAAACATAGTGTTACTGTATCTTTACCGTAGACGTGACTCGTTTTGCTTAATAAACCTCCATACTGGTTAGAAGCCTGTTATAAAACCAGCACGCGCCAATGGGCACATATTTGGAACTCAACCTACATTTTTGGCGCGCCATATTGCATGTCGGCATACTTTCATGGCATGACAACGTAAAGTGATGTGATACAATACTTTCGAGCGTTCGGAAAGGTTGTAAAAACTGTTTTACCTTACAAATTATTACCGGGAATCGTAATGCCTTTTGCCAAAACCGACAGCCCGGAAGACCTGGAATTTGTTTTGGTCATGTATTTTCGCTGTTGTCGGTTACTAGCAGCTGGCTGTTACCTTTGTTCGCAAGATTGCTTAAAACAAAAGCTGACGCCCAGCTCCGGCTCTTCACGCTCCGCACAGGACCGGCTCCGCAAGGAATGGGGTGACGCTGGCAATGTTTCTATTGTGGCGGTACCCAAAATTATACTTCCACTCACGCCTTCAGCTAGTGTATGTGATTTTAAGTCTATTAATATGGTAAAATTTACTCACACGTGAAATAATGTGCGGAAAAGCATCAGACGTGAACCGCGCGCAAAGAAACCGCTGGGACAACGAGCCCGTCTGAAGCAGACGACAAATGCGAGAATCCCTAAGCTGACGTCACGGAGGCGCGCTTCGCAGCGCCGCCCGTTGTCGCGCTCACTGCCAATATTACGATTGCGACAAATATAACACTCCTGTTGCCGGAAAACAGAAAAAATAGCAGTGGCTTAGCTTAACTATGCCAAACTATACGTAGCGTGAATGAAGGTTCAGCTGGTTATTCTTAGGTTTTCTGGTTGTCTAGGATAATGTTATTATCATTCTTACTGCTGCTAAAACGATTTTTAATCCAATCCAAACTAACGTAATTTAATCCAACCCAATTCAGTCCAATCCAAATAGTTCATTCCAGTCCAGTTGCGGTGGCTGCCGCTCCGGCGAGGAAACTGTGCGCCGTGAGACGTCACTTCTCCTCGCGCATGCCCAGCACGGCTCTTCTGGAGCCACACGAAACTGCTCAACCTTGTCAAGTGTAGCTGACGCTACAAAAAATACAACACAAATCACGCTCTTTTGGCGATGACTCAGAACAAGATAGACCCCAGGCTAGCCTAATGGTTATGTAACGGTGTTTTTTACTTTCGTGACATGACACTCAAGTACTTAAAACTATTTATGTTGAATACGTGTCCATTTAAAAATCTGAAAGAACCAATCGCATTGTATACGGTCCGGCATCTTCCCGAGAATCCTACATTCGGCTTGTTTATGTTTTGTTTCTGCTCCCCGACTGCGCCATGTTGTGTTAGCAATCTCCCCTGCAATGCGCAACTTGCATTCATTTTTTTCTGATGCCGCACGTTTTATCTCATTTGATAGGAAGAATGGTACGCCCTAGCATCACTAGCCTAGAATACTCTTCTTAATTTCGACGGTTCTCGATGTAATTTGGCGTTAAATAAACACGCGCCTCAAGATAAATGACCGCAGAACAGGTGAGTCGGCATTCAAATCGCCGGCACTCGCCTGCGGAATTCGCTTTTTTGACTGTTGGTTGCTTGTGACTGACTGTGTTTTTTAATGTTTGTAGGGGCGCACTAGTTTGCTTCTATGAACTTGTTTTTCCTTCAATACAACTGCGTGGAATCCGGCTTTGAGAGAATTTTACGTTTTTTTGGCCTAATGGGTATGTTTTGTTTTAAGGCAATGCCTTCTACCTCTACCAGCCAACGGTTCCTCGATGGCGTGCGGGACAAGAACCTCCCAACGCGACTGGGGAACGAGAGTGCGCTTTTTACTCATGGTGAAGATTGCAGCTGGGGCGGCAAATGGGCGGCATCACCCAGCCTACCCTATCGGCGGGCATGTCGGCGAAACCCTGCCATCGGCATTGCTTTGTCCTCTTTTTTAGCGACGATTGTTTTCGGCTGGTTTTGACGCAGCTTCCCGTCCGTTCCGCGCTTCCTTCAGACGGCTTGACTGAATTGTTCGACAGCACCTCCTGGGCTTTCAAAACCTGGCGAAATTAGGTGGTTGTACGGGAAAGATTCCTTCAGGATCGGGTAGCAGGCAAGGAAAACAAAATGTGGAGAGCACAACCAGACAGCTTGCCTCTAGGGGAACGCTATCTTTAGCGCACTGCTTCCCGCGAATCAGACTCAGTTTTCTGAATTCGTGAAGACCAATTTAGTATATGTTAAGGGGTATTGCACCAGCCGAACAGAGCAACTGGTTCTGATGTATAGCTATTATAAAAGTTCCATCAACTTTTTTGAAATTCTCAAACATGCTAAGCACACTATTAATTAGGTATAAATGGGAATCACTAAGCTCACATGCCGAATTGTTTTGGTGTCTACGCTTGTGTCACATGGTGGTGCCGCCCCGAGCCCGCACCTCAGAATATCTAGGTTCTGCGGTCTCACCCATCGTAAGATGCCCCTCGCCGTTTTCGTTCCTCCAACGCACAGCTGGCCTACAGCGATAGCCTTCACCGTGCTAGCCCAGCGGTGGCGGACGCTGCTGTGTTCGTAAAATGCCCCCGCGAATTCCAGGTAACGGCTCGTAGTCTCTCCTGTCCCACTCTTTGTAGAGCTGCGTGTGTGAACCCAAGTGATGTCGCTTGGGCAGTTGGTATGGGTGTCGTTTGAAGCTTCGTCTTCCAACCACATTAATAGCTTGGATTGAAGCATATTTTATTTTCATTCCCTGTGAACGCCCACACAAGTATTTGATTTTCTGCATCTAGTGCGATGACATTTTTGCCTGAAATTGGGTAATTCTATCGAGAAAGCGGATATCTATCAAAGTTTTTTTATATTTTACGTTTATCCCTTGCTATACTGCCTCATACCACATTCCAACAAGCCACCACCTCCACGTGTCAGAGGCGCTGACACCGCGGTAGCGGTGCATTTGGGAAAAACATCCCTGCAGCCATGGCCCGTCCGTCCAGTGTTGACGATAAGTGAGGTGATCCACAGCGTCATCTACCGAACGTATTATATTCAAAGAAGTGCGCAATGCTCGCGGCAGGCGCGACGTCTTTTCTCGACTTCTTCATCTTCCATGCTTCCCGAGCAGTTCTTTTTTCCTTTTTCTGCCTTCTTGCTGTGGGCGATGGTCCTGCCAGGCTTGTGAGAATGTAGTGGGAACGCAAAACGCTCCGTGTAACAGAAAAATTAAACAATGTTCAGAAATTAGAAGAGAACACGAAGAGGAGGTGCTTGTACTTGCCACGCGACCTCGATTTACCCTGTCAATGCTCAATACTACAGCGATCTCCAATAGGAACTTCAAAAGAAGCTACCCGTTTTCGGCCCGGAGTAACACAAACGTATGGCGCAAAAGAACAGCGAATGATAGACGTCCTGTGAATAAAAAAACGTCCAGGAACTGGGAACGACCGTAGTGGACGCCTACGGGTCCGTCGGAGGCAAACATGTGGCAGCATCACGCCCTTATTGAACATTTAGGACATGCCGGCGCGCCGCCGTTGACTTAACCTATTTAGGGCATGACATATTTTCGCACCGAACAGTGACCGACGAAAGCAAAATTAACGACAGTTTGTTGTTTACGTTCGCGTAGAGTTTACTCGTGGTCGTTGAGAAAAAAAATGCAGCAGAAATAGAGCAGCCACTTTAATTTTCTCCAGCAAAAGCAAAATTGGTTTGCTGAGGGAGTAGCCATATTTCGAATTTTTTGCTGCTTTGGACATCAGGATTTTCGCATATAATTTTTATTTTCCGTTTCCCTTGAAAACGTATTCAGGCGATTTTACTCTGCAACCAATTGCGAATGACAGTCAGGGCACATATATTCCCCAATTTCACGAAAAGAGAACACTGTGAGGTCAATTGATTTCTCCAACCAGCACTCACAACCTCAACAACAGTGATGGGAGATTGGTAATGCAGATTTGCCTCGCCTTTCAAATTTACTTTGGTACACTTTATTGCACAAATCAGAAAACACTGGTTTAGTGTGTATTACGCGTAAACCCCCTGTTATCCGTTATTAGGGATCACCTCGAAGGACGCAAATGTCGGCGTGCCTACAGCCTTCAAACGCAACTTTCCAGCATTCCTCCTGAAAAACGCTGTCCTCGTGGAGAAAAATTTCAAACCCGGAACAAGAACGAATTATCTTCTTGCCATCCCCGCAGACGTTCGTTATGGAATTTAGGAAGCGGGCCATGACGACCCGTCTGCCCGACATCTGGTCATAGCATGCACATTGGAAGACGCATGACGAATTTCTACTGGCCAGGCCTTACAACCTGTGTATGCCACTACGTCCGGTGCTGCCGTGACTTCCAGCGATGAAAAACGCAGCCTACGAGACCCGCCGGAGTTCTGCAGCCGATCGCTGCCAACAGATCCTTCCAACAGATTGGAATCGACCTTCTGCGTCCGTTCCCTACATCCCGATCTGAGAACAAGTGGATTGTTGTAGCTACAGACTAGAGAACGCGCTATGCAGAGAATGACACTCTTCTGAGGGGGACTGCGCAGCAAGGCACGAATTTCTTCATTAACCAAGTTTTGCTGCGACATGCATCCCCTGAAGTCCTAATCACTGACCGCGGAACAGCGTTCACTGCGGAGATTATTCAAGGAATCTCACACTACAGCAACGCGGATCACTGAAGAACACCGTACCACCCCCAAATGAACGGACTTGCTGAATATCTCAAGAACACGATGGGGGATATGCGGTATACGTATGTCAACGTTAAACATAAGACTTAGGATGAAATCGTTCCGTATGTCAAGTTTGCGTAAAAAACGGCTATCCAGGAAACTACCCCGACGACCCTGTTCGAGCTTGTCTACACAAGACGGCGTACTACGATGGTTAACTCCTTGCTTCCGCCCATAGAAGACGACCTCAACGCCGACGTCCAATGATACCCTTAGCCTGTAGGGGTGGCCCGTCAGCTAATTCGAGTTTGCACAAACTAACAGGAGCTGGCGGATGCCGGAGGCCACAACCTTCGACGCGAAGACGCCGAGGACCATCCGGGGATGATGTGTAGGTTTGGACTCCCATCCGATGACGGTGCCCAGTGACAAGCTCCAGCAAAGGTATTTCGCACCCGACCGGATTCTACAACGAGTGGTGCAACTTACCTACCAGCTGATCCCCGACGGTGATTCAGGAACATCACGATGACGCACGCGGTCCGATGTCGTTCACGTGGTTCGCATAAAACCTTACTACGCAAAATGACCGATTTTCTTGTTTGTTTGTGAGAAATGTCTTTTTATATTAACATCGCGTCGATACACTCTTAGTGGGTAGGTAGTGTGGCGAATGATGCTTTGTGTTTGCTCATATTTTGTTTTTACCACCAGGGCGTCCCCAGTGAAGCGCGTGTTGCATTCTCACTTTGTTATGCCGCATGGGTAATCCCATTTGATAAGGAGAATACTTCGCAATAACGTCAAGAGCTTAGAATATTCTTCTTTCATCTAAAGTGTTCTCGATGTAATTCGACGGTTCGAGAAACACCCACGCCGAAAGATAAATGCTTGCCGAGTAGAAGCCCCGGCCTACGACTGGCTGACACCCGTCTCCGCATGTCACTTCGTTGACCGCTGCTTTGCCGCCTGTGTATTTTCTGAGCTTTTAGGGGAACAGAAGTTATAAAATAAACTTGTTTTGCCTTCAAATCAACTGTTCGTGACTGTTCAAGGCTTCGTGACAATGTTACATTTCCTGGCCTCATAGGTACATTTTCTTTTTCTTTCCGGCTCAAAATCCTTTCGAAATATTTGAGTTTCGTGCATATGGAACGATGAGATTTTGGCCGGAAATTAGAAATACAATCGAGCAAGCGGATATCGATGGACGTTTATAGGGAGCTCAAGTTTATTCATCGGTATACTGGGTCACACCGCATTCCAACCCGCTAATAACCTTCACGTGTCAGAGGTGCTGATGCCGTCACAGCGTAGGTTTTGCGAAAAAAAAAACAACGCTGCCAGGCGTGGCCGTTCAGTTTAGGGCATACAATGGGTCAGGCGATGCGTAGCTCCATCCACCCAACGCTTAATAATCAAAAAAGCAGCACAATGCTCACGGTAAGTAAATAAGTAAGTAAGTAAGTTTATTTGTGCACTGCAAAGTACAGACATTCCTAATTTTGCGCTGCTTAAGCACTAGCGTGCTTGAGTGAGGCACAGGCAGCCGGCATAGTTTAACAGCAGTGCAACAAAACACGATCACTCACGTACATTGTAAAGATCGAAACTTTTGAACAAATAAATATTTGAAAGCACCAAGAATTCAACATATGCCTCAATAATATATATAAAAGAACGCAACACAAATAGGCATTGTGTGAAAATTACTTACAGCTGCGAAAAACAACACTCAAAATATATCACAGGTGTACATATTGCAGATCAAGAAACTTGATGACAAATAAAACACTTGTCATTGATATCTTGTTATACTTATCATATTAACAAAACGTAGGTAGACTGGATAATCACAGTTAAAATATCCGTACACAGTTCACATTCTTCATTCGACGCGCTTAAAAAAACGTACACGCAACAAGTACATTTCATATCGTTCCCAGGCATACATTCTTCAACGTGAGCTTTGCTTGCTTCATTGATGGAATATGCAATGCATCAATTGGCAGCCTATTAAAAAGGGAAGGAACATAATACACTCGGCATCGCTTCCCATAATTGTTGAAAATCCGTGGTACGCTGTAATATTCACTTTTTCTAAAACCAACCTACTCTTTGGGTTGACCACTTTAAACCTATTATCGTGATGATGGTTTACATAAATTACGTAATCGCGTAACGTTTCCACTGGAAGAAGATCAAGCACTTTGAAAAGGCTTTTCGTGTCTAGATTATTTGAACTGGTACCGTAACATATACTCTTTGCACACTTGAAGATTATTTTATTCATTTGTGTTTTAAAATGTGTCAGAACAAAGCCGTAAAGCAAAGTTCCGTATCTCGAACGCGACTCCCCCCGTGCTTGATACACAATCTTTCTTAAATTAACAATCGTACTGCTTTTACTTTGATACAGCTGAGCGGCAACATAACGCAACTTTTTACATATGCTCTCGACATGAACGCGCCACGACAACGTCTCATCTAATTGTAATCCCAAATATGTCGCAGTAACGCTTAGTTCCAGTGGAACACACGAACAGCCTTTGCAATCTTTAGAATGTACAACACGGGTTTCAACTCATCAAGTTTTTTATGAGGATTGTGAAAAAAAAAACAGTTTTGTTTTCGATGCATTAAGGTATATGTAGTTTTGTTGATACCATGACATAATTTTATATATGTCGGAATAAAGATAATTTGTTGCGCACTCCAAAGTCTGATGTGTTAGGGCAAGGGCAGTGTCATCAGCGAATTAAAATATTTTGGACTGAAGGGTCAGCATTCCGAGGTCATTCAAATAAAAATTAAATAACAAAGGTCCCAATGAAGAACCTTGGGGTACTCCACTTTTTGTCAATCTTAATTCGCTGTAATTACCTTTAATTTTCACAGTTTGTTTGAGGTCGGTGAAATAATTTTTAAACAACCCAGTGAATAGTACTCGAAATCCCAGTACTTCAAGTTTACAAATCAGAATGTCGTGGTCAATCGTGTCCAACGCTCGAGTGACATCCATAAGTCAAGCATCCATAAATAAAGTTAAGGCAACCTCATACTCGTCAATTTTGGCTTGTACATGGTCAAAGAAATCTTCTAACACCTTAAGGGTACTTTGCTCTTTTTTGAAACTATATTAGGTGGGCGACAATAAAAAATTATTTTCATCAAAGCGGATCATTATTTTTGCCAGATACTGTTTCATTATGTGGGTTATAACATACAAAATAGAAATCGGTCTATAATTATCAATGTTGTCTTTCTTTCTATTCTTTTACAGTAGGCTAACAATTGCTATTTTCATTTCATCGTGTATAATACTTGTGTTGAGTATCCCGTTAATTAGAGCCTGGATCACACTTCAAAATTCCTTGAAATTTCGGAAAATATATCTCGGCTTTTTCCATCCATACAAGCAGGTTTAAATATTGGTAATTTGTTAACAATATACCAAAGATCTTCGTCAGTCATTTTCGGCAAATACGGCGATTGGGAGCATTATGACCTACTAATTATTACATCCGAAGATGGTGCTTTCTTTGCTCCCCTAACGCCTTCAATAGCCTGTATAAAGTAATCATTGAATGTATTATTCAAGGAGCGGGTGTCCCTGTTCATAAAGTTACTAATAATGGTATCGTTGATAGCCCTTTTCTTTTGTTTGCCGCTTTGCTGATTTAGCAATCCCCAGGTATTTTTCGGGCTTTTTTATTAAAGGAGCACTGACACCAATTTTCGGCGTTAATATTATTGCACAATGCGCTTCCTCCACTCAACAGAATACCCTGGCTCAAATATGAGCGGCCTGCGACGCGACGAACATAGTTCAATTGGTTCTCATGTATCGCGCCGACGGAGCAGCGTGCAGAGCGGCACTCAGCAAATAGACATCAGCGTGACATCAGTCCAAGAGAGGAAAAAGAAGTGACGTGACAGCGCTCGTCAAAAACTCGTGATGTCACTTCACGCGCGCAGCCCCACGAGCGGCGAGCGGGCGCAACACCCTCTCAAGCGGGCGCCGGTGACGTCCGCACAAAGCAGTGAGGATAGCCAGGGAGTCTGTCATATGCGCCGTTCGGGATGAAAGCGCGGGAATTTGAAACAAACGATTTTCAGGCCGTTCAACATGATTACCTATCACGCGCTGAAGTATTTGAAGTGCTGTTTCAGGTTGGCCAGACCATTATGCTTCGATAAAAGCAATAAAAGTGTAACATAAAATTTTCGTGCCAGTGCTCCTTTAATGGAAACGTTTACCAAATTGTACTGGTTTTTCGCGAGCCGCAGCTTTTCTGTCACTTTATTACGAATTCTTCTGTATTCTTCTTTCAAACTTTCATTTCCGGGTTCCTTCTTGCAGCGTGTTCATATTTCTTATTTTGGTCACAAAGTTTAATTATTTCTCCTTCTACCCGCTCGCTTTTCGTTTCAAGACTTTCTGTTTAGAAGCCTGGGAGTATATATTGTTCAGTTCCGTCACCAGTTTGTTTTACATTTCTACGTGATTATACTGCAATAAGGAATTCTAGTCATATTCTTTAATTAACTGGTCAACGATGGAAGTTGTTATTTGAGTAAACTTTTGTTCCTCCTTTTGTTTCGTAGCTCTTTTCTCAAGGGAAGCTAGAGCAATGAAGTAGTGTTCCGCAACGTTTTTTTGGATTAAACCACACAATCTTTTTATGGACGTTGGTAGTGCAATATGATCAATGCAAGTTTGTGTAAACGTTTCTCGCCGTTCTTCTCTCGTATAGTCGTCGATTACGTTACTTAATCCATATCCTGCTAACAAGGTTAGGTACGTATGAACGCGTGGTTTCTTCGCGACTGCTATACCTATATTGAAATCTCCAACAAAGATAGAATTTCTATTACGAAGTTTTTTAATTACTTCTTTCAGTTTTAAGAGAAATGTATCGACACTATTGTTAGGCGGCCTATATAGGGTACATATTATGTAACTAGCTGACTTGGTGTTTACCGACAATATTAACACTTCCGCAGAAATAATTGTGTAATTTAGCGGCTCGCGTAGTGGTTACATTTATAAACACCAAAATTCATCCACCTTTACTTTCCTTCCTGCAGAAGTTGTACTGTATGTACCCATTCATAGTATATTGACCACAATCCGATTCTGCGAGGTTTGCCTCGCATAATACTAATGCATCAGGAGTAACGGTCTGTCCACATAGATATGTCCTAAGCACGTCCCAGTGTTTCTTAACACTCTTCGTGTTTATATGTACAAGAGTAAACCCAATATCGCAATCCTGATCGGTCAGTGAATCTTGAATATAAGCGTCCCATTCCTCAAAGGAAAGAAGAGTCTTAGACATTTTACATCTTGTCGAGGTCCGCCTCGCTGTCCACTCGAATTACTCCTTCACCTGAGGCATTCCTAGTTAGCACTTTGCCATTCTTTGTCCAAACATTCTGATACCCTTTTGCTTTGGCTATCGGCTTTGTGACCCAAAACAGTTTCTTCACTCGCTGTGTGAGATTTTCGTTGATGAAAATGGACTCTGGACGGAGAAACAGACGTTTCTCAAGCCACTCGTATCTTACAGATCTGCGCGCAAACTTTGCAATAAATGGTGGGGCTTTTACTTCTTTCGCACGTAACATAGGTACAGCCTCGATTTCCTCTTTGTCTGAAGCGGGGAGTTCCAATTTTTGGGCCAGGTTTTGTGCTATTTCCACCAAGTCTTCCTTCTTTGCCTCTGGTAATCCATAAATTTCCAGGTTTCATCTGCGTGAATACTGCTCTGCGTTTCGACAGCCAACTGCCGGTCCTTGATTTATTTTTCTCGATCAGTCATTTGTGCTTCAAGTGAGTTGACTTTCTTTTTCAGCTGTTCGACAGAGTTCCCTTGACCATCCACTTTCGTCAAGATATCGTCGTAATTTTCCGAAAGGAGTGACATGGCGACTACTTTTCCAGACTTGTCCATGTTCCTTACTTCTAGCGCAGTTTTTTGTTCTTTTTCTGCCTTGTTGGTGTGGACGATGGCCCTGCCAGTATTGTGAGAATGTCGAGGAAACGCCAAGCTGTCCACGTAAAAGAAAAACGAAAACAAAGTTCGCCACTTTGAAGAGAGGACTTAGAGCGAGAGCTTCTACTAGCCACGCGAGCTCATTTTACCATATAAACCCTCAATACTAATGTCTCTGGACAATACCAACTTCCAACAAACAGCAAGTTTTGGCCCAGGTTAAACCTAACGCGGGCGCGAAGCAGCAGCCAATGGAAGATGTCCTGCTTACATCGCTTAAGGAACTTCGAGTAATCCGAGTGCACATCGACAGGTCCGTCTATTGCAAAATGGTGGGAACATCGCTCCCGTATTGTACATTGAAGACTTTTAGATGTCTGGCGGTTGTCTTCGCCAATTTAGGGCACGACATCGGTTGTCACTCCAAACACAATCTGGGGAAGCGAAACATAACGGCAGCTTGTTTTTTACGTTCCCCTAGATACTAGACCTGGAGGTTGACAAAAAGAAATAGCAGCACAGATCTACCAGCACTTTTTTTGCTCAAGAAAAGTTGGTTGCTCAGAGAGCATTCAAATTATCCTCTTTTTTAACCTCTTTGATAATTGGGATGTCACTTAAAACGTTTCACTTTCCACTTTCTATGAAAAAGGCATCCGCAAGCTTTTATTGTATTGCCATCTGCAAATGACATACGAGGAACTTCTAATATTGCCTATTTCCCGAAACGGAAACATTGTTCAGATTGATTTCACCAAACACCACTTACGTCCTCGACCACATTCATGGTATTTTGGGAAAGAACTGCCCCTCTTTTCAAATTCACCATGGTTTATTGTATAACAAAAATCAGAAAACCAGTGTTTACTACAACGGATATCTATAACGTTAAGCCGATATATTTCACACAGATATTCTTTGCGAGCACCAACTAAACAATCCCGTGATTCAAAACATTGAACATCTTAATCCCTACTTCCGATTGGCTTAAGTTGGCTCCCAACCCGAACGATGCACCGGGAATAGAGCTCGGTCAGAACACCACGTGATTAAGAGGTCGCAGTCAAACGTTCAGCTGCCTTAGCTTTTTCTCGTCGTACGCTTCATTTTCGCAGACGCTACGGCGAATCTCGTCAGGCGTTCATATTGCGAACGTTCCCTGATATCAAGCCAGAACATCCGTTTAGGAAAGAAGTCTGCGTGCCATTTGCTTCAGTACACTTCTTAACCTGAACCTTTTAGTTATTTGCAAGCCGACCTGTGGGCATTCCTTTGAAATTGGGCAAACTTGTATAACGCGTCTTCATCTGATGCACCGCAGCCCCGATATCCATCAACAGCATAAATGTTCAAACGGTAAACACGCCGATGCTTTCTACAAACCCGTAAACCAATAGACCTTCATGAAGACAAAAACAATTCAAAGGTAGCAAAGCGAAAATCTGTCGGAGTTGCCTCCGAGGCTGCCCCTGATGTAAGGACATGATGCAAGCATTATAGTATGTGCTCGTGCGCTTTCCAGCTTTCCTACGGTATAAAGCAGCAGAGGTATATGATTACTTTCGAAGTTACTTTGGATATTGGAGAACAAACATTTGCCAACTGGTCCTAAATTCTAACAGTTCACGCTTCAGCAGCGAAGTTATGTGGAAGTACACCAAAGACAAGACTTACGATTTGATAGATTAGCAGCGCGACGCCATTCTTTGCTTCGTTGTGTGTGTGCGGCTATTTCCTTCATTTCTGTAGAACTTGTTAGTGGTTTGGGTCTTGTGTCTTTTTGTGAATGCCCATATTCTGCGGTTGTGTTTGCTGAATGTTTCAGTCATCGGGTTTAAAGTTGCGCCATCAGTAATCATGCCTAGTGGAGTAAGAAAGCCTTATTTAAACATTTTATTTCCCTCGTATCAATTAGAGCTGGCTCGTTTTTGTTTGTAAACTGCTCGAAAATAGCTGTTTATTATGCGAGCGATCCCAGAAAAATGTTGGTTTGTCAGTGAGGAAGCTCTCATACTAATGTGAACTTTTCAAACACCAGAACAAAGCGCTTTCGGGAAAAAAACTATACAAACGCCTCACTTACTTCAGCAAATCCTAACATACGTTTGTCTTCAAAGATTGGGATAAGTGAAAAAATACCAACATCCGCTGGCGGAACCCTTTATGTCTACTGAGTACTCGGGAAAAGCCTTCCGTAAACGGCATACAATGTATTTCTATAGTGATGCAGAAAATGGTGGCGACATAAAATATGTCGGGTGATGACCAGGCCCTGTTGAATTTATACTAAGATGATGATCAAATACAATAGAGGCAATGTGACACAAATAGCGACTTTGTACCATGCGTGCAATACTTTTACCACTGTTCCGTGACAATGACCTTCCACCGCTCACATTTGGGTCATGGCAACCCTCACCACTGTTTTAAATGGAAGTCCTTGGGTTAGAATAAGGAGAACATGAAACAAGGAACGCGCGACATTCCTTTGAGTTAGCTACGGGGTTCTTATCGAGCTACTGAAATGTTACGCAAAACAGATAGCAAGAGTACAGGCGACAGCATCTACAACAAAATGAATAAAATAACAGCAAGACAATACTGCTCGCCTGGTACTGCGCAAGAGCAAGCCATTATAAAGGCGATAGAAGCAATCCACTATCATAAGTAGCGAGAATGCAGCCCCTTTCTGCATTCTAATTCCACGGTGCGTACTCTAGCATACAAGACTATCATTCGCCCAATGTTAGAATATAGAGGGATTGTTTGGGACCCCTTCACTAAACCTAACATAACAAAATTGCAAAACGTGCAGAAAAAGGCAGTCCGATTTATCTTTAATAGTTTTGGACGCCCCTCTATGAACCTTCACCTACCGAAAGAAATTGTTTAGTAGGACTACAAATTGTTTACCAATTAATTAAAGGGCATTGCAAGCTTGATGTTTCCAATGTCATTTCTTTTTCATCTGGGTACGCCACCCGCCATTGGCATCACTGACACTAACTCCTTTCCGGTTCCGAAATAAGTGCTTCAAATATTCCTTTTTCCCGCGTACCATAACTCACTGGAATGAACTAACTAATAACCAAGTCATGAAGCCGTCCTTACTGTTGTTTGCAGCACATTTGACCTGGTTATTAACATCTTGCAGTTTATTCTTTGTTTGTTTGTTTTGTTTTGTGCATTCTAGAGTGCCAACATTGTAAAAATTATGTCTGTAACCACCCTGCAAAATCTCTGTAATGGGGATTGCAGTATGAATAACCAAAATAAAAAAATAAATAAATAAACACGGCAGCCGTTCTATATATAAGATACCTGACTAACCTGCCATTACCCCTAAACTGGTGCTAAGAGAAACGTTTGCCATATTTTTGGAATTCTCAGTAAATTTTATAATGCCACTTTTATGTTACGTTCGTCCCTAATTCGATACAGCAATACGAGCATAGCATGGTATAGCCTTATTGTCGTTACGTTGCTGAATTATAGGGACAGGATTGAGATTCCCGTCATTGCACGAAGGGGATCTAGCAAATAAGTATAAATAACCAACAAGCCCAACAACACGCTTTACTTACACAACTAGGCTTAGTTGTTTCGAAGAATTGAAAAGAATACAACTGAATCAACCTTTTGCTTCTGGGAATTGAAATGAATTCAACGAGCATGGTCATCCCACCACAGATCATTGGACGGTTCACATCACCTCTGTGCACCTTCTAGAGAAAACAACCACAAAACCTTTCCTACCGCTAGCGAACTGACAGCAGTTAGACCGGCATTTCATGAGAACGGCGGACATTATACCCTACAATGGGCCATTGTCTTCGATTGACGTGGAGTCTTACAAGTCCTGCGAACTTTGCTTTACAACCAAACGTGATGAATTCTACATGAAAAAACTGAAATTCCAGCACCGGCACTTCGGGCAGCCAATCACACGATTCTTCAGTGGCTCCCTGGTCACTCCGTTATACAAAGCAACATTAGAATAAAAGAAGCCGTGAGCGCAGACTATGTGCTTCTCAATACAGCCGAGATTTTTTTTTCTCTCGGGACCTTTAAACGTACACGTCTCTGCGACTGGATAGGCATATCAGAAGAACAAGTAAAAGACGGGAGAGCTCTACATCAGTTTCGTGTATTTTGATTTGAAATTGTTCTTATTATTTTGGGTATGTGTATCCCAATCATACCACCGTATTTATGAATTATTCGCTTTCATCCAACACCCCGTTTGGATAAGTGCGTGACTTATTTCGGAAGCTAAATCCATACTACGCCAGACAAAACCAGCAGCGCCGAAGAATCACCCACTGTAAAGCCGCCTCAACCACTCCACCTAGACAGACGATTAAATGGATTCACCTCAGATCGAAGAAAGGCGTGAGCCTGCAAATCAAGGAGAGCTACAATACTTCATCGAGATTGTCTCGAAAGCTCAAAGGAGACGTCAGCGTAAAGCAACCTCTTCTGACCTGACTTCCACACCACTCTCGTCTTCAACCATGCTGCCTCGTTTGCAAGCAGGTAATCCTGCTGTGAAACCCAAGCCTTTACCAAAAGACAACTACAAGCTGGTGCTAGGATCCCAAGGCGGAGTAGCTCTAGCCGACATTCCCTATGTTGAGCTCTCCTTGGCGTTGCTGAACGTAATAACGCCACGTGGCGTCAGGCTAATCTTTGATTACGGGTCACGTCACGCAGAACATAGCTACAATCAGCACCCAGTCATCGGAGGCAGCAAGGTTGCTCAGCAAAGTTAAACAACTCACCTTCAAAAAGAAGCAATACGCTGTTCCACTGAATGGACTTGCACCTGACGACGCTATCAAATTAGTCATTCGTGGCGCGCCCACCAGATTCACAGAAATCAAATTCCTGAAGAACCTTGACGAGACGGTG
This sequence comes from Haemaphysalis longicornis, assembly GCF_048455015.1. Classification (NCBI taxonomy): domain Eukaryota; kingdom Metazoa; phylum Arthropoda; class Arachnida; order Ixodida; family Ixodidae; genus Haemaphysalis; species Haemaphysalis longicornis. Next base: position 31,688,619 of record NW_027526445.1, read on the forward strand.
GACGAAGTATATACTGTCAGACGCATTGGTACTTACTCCACGGTCACCATCACCTTTTCTGGCCCCAACGTTCCTTATACAGTACGGCTATACGGAGCAGAACACTCTTGCTCTATTTACAAGAAAACAATTCCCGTCTGTGGCACCTGCCAAAGGGTTGGACATCGAGCGACAGCCTGCCCTAATCCAGCGACTGCGGTTTGGCACGTCTGTGGCCTCCAAAATCCACAACCAGAACACGCCTGCAACCCTACGTGCAGCCTCTGCGCAGCTCTCATCTGTCTCGGTCCCCTGGGTGCAGTAAACGCTACGCTGAACCCTTCGTTCTTCAACAACGACGAGTCCGACAGCCACGAAGTGAATAATCCAGGACACCTCAGGACATATCAACACATGGCAGTCGCTCACGAGACCGTTCATCTACGCCCGCTGCACCGAAACACGACCGTTCCAGAAGAAAGTCCAGGGGTGCCTTATGCACCACATCACCTGGAGATCAACTGGATCGGCCAGCACATGTAAGCTGGGCTCCGATGGTTTCCCCCACAGCTCAACCCCAATCCTTCCCACCCCTTCCTACCTAAGCTACACAACATCAAACACCTTGCATGGAGTGCAAAAACTAACCCATTCTGAAGGACCAAACTGCCTTAATTAGGTCTCTTCAGGCCCGTATTGAGGTCCTCGAAATCTCTCAAAGTAATCTCAATGAGAAACGCAAGAAACCCATCCCTCCTTCCGCCACCTCAGCACGCCTAACTCCACTTCTCCGCCTCAAGAATCAGAATCAATGGCGTTGACCAAATTCATGACATGCTCTCTCAGCTCACAAGCCAGCTTAGTGGAATAACTCAAGAAATTCAACTCATCCGCCTAGAAATTCAGAGCCTTCAACAAGAACTCCAATTACTGCGAGCTGATCAATGTTCCATCCTAAATGAAACCACAGTTCAGAAACCAACCAGATCTTCCCAAGACAACACGTATGACCTCAGCACGTCTCGCACCGAATGCCTGAGTAAAAATGTGGCTCGCGCCCACGAAAAAGCTATACCTTACGTCCTTAACAACGATGCAGCCCTCTCCTCTCCCCTCACGGATTCCAGCGACACGGCCTGAAGCTAGCTTAGCCACCATGCTTCAATGGAACTTTAGAGGCATCAAACAGAACCGAGCAGCTCTCCATCAATTCCTTTGCACCCTCGAACAAAAACCAGTTGTTATAGCCCTTCAAGAGGCCAACACGCCATTAACACTACCTGGGTACCTATTGTATAGATCAATCGAGACGCACCCAACTTTATCCTTTGTTGATAAGGCCATATCAGCTGTTCATCACATCACAGCGGAGCACGGACGTAACCTCACCCAGCTAGAGCTTCTGTCCCCGTCCACCAAAACCAAATCCAGCGTATTCATACTCAACATAAATTGTCGCCCTAAATAAAATCACCCTATATTATAGCCACCATCAATGATGCCTATAAAATCGCCAGAAATAAAACTATTTTTAATTATGGGAGATTTCAATGCCGCTCATACTAACTGGGGCTCCCACTACAAAAACAAGTTTGGCATCATTCTGGCCAATGTTACCGACGACCTTCATCTAATTGTGCTCAACCAACCTAATTCACCAACCCACACTGGTACATGCATCACCAGGGATACTACCCCAGATCTTTTTTTTTCTGGCCTCCCTAAACATCTCCTGATTTCTCCCGCAGGAAACCCTTGGATCTGATAATAATCTTAAACTAATTACCTTTAAAACCACATGTATATTGCTCAGCTGGGGGTGGCACGCCTTACCAACTGTGACGCCTTCAGAAAAGAATATTCTTCAAACATATTAACCCCAATCAGCATCTATCAGCATGGATTGACGATTTACTTCAAATTGTTCATTCAAGAACCAAAACCGTTGCTATCACCTACCACACCCCTGATGGTGACCCGAAACTCTTAAGGCTTTGGGAGGCGCGATGGAGCCTCACCCAGCGCTGGAAGCGACAGCGGCACAACCGCAAACTATGTCTCCAATTCGCTCTTGTAAATCAACAAGCAACAGAGTACGTCAACCACCCTTCAAAAAAAACTTGGCTACGCGTGTGTGACACCCTCCAAGGTATCATGACAACCAAAAGAACTTGGCATCTGCTCCGGCATCTCATCGACCCCCAAACCAATAGGAGCGTTTCTCACCGAGCATTGACCAAAACTCATTCTTTCAAAGGCTCTTCTGAAGTTCTCATGCTTGCCTTAGAAAATAAATACCTCCACACAGCCAGAAATTTTACTCACGCTCACTACACAGGCCAGCCAAATCCGGATCTTCATCGACATTTTCAACTATACGACCTCCAAAAACATCTCTTTCAGAACGCAACAAAAACAGCACTCCGGGTCCGTATCATGTGACCTATCGTCTCTTAGCCAACTTGGATGACGACTCAATGGAACAACTTCTGCAGCATATTAACGCCCATCGGAAATCTGGAAAACTTCCAACACAACGGAAAACCGCAGAGATCCGCTTTATTCCGAGGCCTAACATGTCCCCCAACCTGGACAAGCTTCGTCCTACTTTAACATCTTGTGTGGGTAAAACGGGGGAGCGCATGTTACTCCGACTTCTACAACACTACCTAGAAGCCAAGGATCTCATCCCAAATACAATGTATGGTTTCAGAAAACATATGTGCACTCAAGACATCCTTCTTCACATAAAGGAAGAAATTCTCATTTTGTCCTCCTTAAATGCATCTCGTGCAATTCTTGCATATGACCTAAATGAAGTCTTCGATAACGTCTCTCATTCTGCCATCCTCTTCCATCTCAACGAAACAGGCTGTGGCTTGCGTACATACTCCTACGTTGCCGATTTTCTCACCCACAGACAGGCGATCCTAAAAGCAAGGGATGTGAAGTCTGATCCGATCACCGTAGGAGATCTAGGCCTCCTCAAGGTTCTGTTCTTTCTCCTATGATTTTCAATATCGCTCTTCTAGACCTCTCTCGTCAGCTTAAAGCCGTTCCACGCGCCCATCACGCTCTGTATGCGGGTGATATTACCATTTAAACTGACACCGGTTCTTCATTGAAATCCAAGATACCCTTCAAAAAGCCACTAACACTGTAAAACGATATGCCTCATCAATTGAACTTCGGTGTTCCCCTCCAAAATCTGACCTCATCATTTTACGGAAAAGTCCCCCTGAGTTCAATGAAGAATCAGTTGAACAAACCACCGGTAGTCAGCTTATACGTACCAGACCTTCACCCAAGATACTTGATGTTACAATCCAGGCGAATCCACGAAACGATCAGACCGTATTCAAGCTCACCACAGTATTCATCCAATTTACCCACATGCTTTGCCGCTTCTCCAATCGACATCGCGGCATGAAGGAGGAACACATTTGTCGCCTGATCAGCGCCTTCCACATATCACGGGTTACCTACATCACCCCTACCTAACTCAGCAAAAGTGACACCGAAGCCAATGATCGCCTCATCCGCAAATCTGTAAAGAAAGCTCTTAATCTTCCCATCTCAACCGCCACAACTAAACTGCTCCAATAAAGCATTCACAACAATGCCAAGGAACTCATTAAAAGATATCTTTCCAGTCAACGCCTCTGCCTTACTCAAACACCAGCAGGACTTACACTTTTACAGGACCTCAAAATTTCAACTCCTCAGACCACAGACAGGAAAGCTCTTCCCCATAATTGGTGTCAATCCATTTGTATCTGCCCTCTTCTCCAAAATATGCATCCCACTTTGGACTCCGGTCGTCGACACGCCCGTATCAACGTCCAAGAACAAATCTACGGAACAAATCATAATGTTTTGTACACAGATGACCGCCCTTACTTTATTCCGTCGCACCATTTTGTCATAGCAACCAGTAAAGACAAGATCATCACCTGCGCCCAATCAAGGCCACATTTATCTTGGCCGCGGAAAAGTTTTCTGTGGCCCTCGCCAGCACTCAAAGACGCGGATCGATTCTAATTACGGACTGTCAAGCCATCTGTCGCAGCTTTGTATCAGGTTATATGGCCTCAACTGCATGGAACCTCCTGGCTCAAAACGCCCTCAACAGAAAGATCGACAATGTGTGTAACCCTGGACAGTCCACACTAACGGGCAATAATTTTGCCCACAAACAAGCCTGCGAACCCTCCTCCAAGGCCTCTGAGGAAACACCAAGTTTCGTTCCCCTGCTCACACTTCAAGACATCACCCAACATTACCGCACATCAAGACAACTTTTGCCCCCTCCTCACCCACAGCTTACTAAAACAAAAGTAATACTCCGGAGGCTTCAAACAAACACTTTATCTCACCCAACTTGGCTACATCTGATGTACTCCACGCAATACCCTGCCACATGTAAATTATACCCTAACCCATGTACCTTCCTTCACCTAATAATGGGGTGCGCACGCAACCCAGCCCTCCAACCTTCACCCCTTCCCTTCTCCTCCCTGAGCTGTGGGACAACTGGAAGACTAGCGACGGCTTAGATTCACAGCAACTCCTAGTGTCTATGGCTGAGACAGCAAGGTCATCCCATGGTCTCCTGGACTGTGGAGGCAGGCCCCCACCACCAGGCTCAAAATAAAGTTTTTCTTCCACGTCTTCCACAGATGTTGTAGCGGCAGGACGCTCACCGCACGTATTAACCTATGTAGGCGTGATCCTGGGCATGAACTACTTTCCATGCAGTCTCAACAAATGGTCTGAAGGAACATTGCATGTCGAAACCTCATCATTATGGATGCCCGAAGTTTTACGTTCAAGATAGGTTGTGACAATTCACGGGTGTGCCGGATGCGCCGGCCGGTAGACTACGAAATTACGGCCTGCGCTTTGCCCTCGATGTCCTGCTTGCTCCATGTCTCCAGTTGGACGAGGCCGCAGGATAGAATTCGGGTATTTTCTTGGCCTTGAAAATATGGTGAGGATATTTACTTGGAAACCAGATTGTTCGTTTGGTTGCATCAGAAGTCTGAACTGATATTTTTTCAAAGATTGTAAACCATGCAAATTCATGATAATACGTTTTTGTTCGTTCACGCTGGAACTGTTATGTTTCTTTTCTTGCTTTGTTTATATAATTAAAAAATTATCTTCACAATGTCGTTTCGAAATTTTGCTTACACTCGACATTTCCTTGTTGCGCTCTTACGAATCTGTGTTCCAATGATTTGTGCGTTTTATCTTTTGGTGCAGAAGCCTCAATGTGCATTATTGGACTGGCCTCCATTAAGTCCTTCCCATTTATAATGGCAAGCCCAACCGCCATCAACGCAGACCTTACCAATACCCATTAGTGAGCCTTGGGAGTCTCTATATCGGCACGAAGAAGAGCCCAAACGCTCCGGTAATAGGTGGTGTTGAGACAGCGAAGAGACCGACACCCGCGTTACCAGATCCAACACCTCCTGCTTCTCCTGTTTCTTTATTGCGTGCTCACGCGCATACCCCGCTGCCCGCCCTCTTCGCCCTCTTCTCTAGATTCGCCTGCGAGGCGCATGGCGCTTTCCGCAACTGCTTTCCTGCGGGAAATTCAACAGGTGGAACTGCAAAACCTGGATGAACACCCCCTTCATGCGAAGCACTGCCTATTCAATCGCCCGTTTATTTTTCATCGCCCGACAACCGAAGAAGGCAGGCAGCCTTCTTTCATCTTTGGCCTGGCTTCCTTTATCGCCTAGTTCGCTATTCATAGTAATCAAATATAACGCTACAGAAACACGCGGGACGGAAAGAATACACACGGGACCGAAAGAATACACACACACGACCGTTTACTTCGTATTGATTTTAAATGCGGAGCATTTCTCAGTCGCACGATGTCACACTTCGGCGTCGGTGCCGTCCACACGCTCACTACGCATGCGGGTCGCTTCGAGGCGCAGGTGCGCGTCTCTCCCCTGTACCCTCCTCGCTCTCAACAACAGCTGCGGCGGTGCGGGGGGAGCGCGTCTGTGCGCGCATGCGTCGTAGCTACCCGTGCGCTGCGTCGCGCTCAACAGTAACCGCGGCAGGGCGTGTACACGTAATAACGGCGTGGTGGGAGCGTGGAAAGTTCGCGCGATTGTGTACGGAAGTGTGCGCATGTGCGTCTCTCCTCCGTACTCCTCTCCCTAGAACGCGGGCGGTGTGTATATAAGCAGCTGAGCGCGCGTTCGGAATTCTGTCAAGAGCGTCTTTGCTTGGCTTTCGCTTCACTTGACGCTTTGCTTGACTCGAGTAGATGCGATGGAAGCAATGTCTTCACCAGTTACGCAATCGCACGACCGCTCCTCAAAGACCCGTTGACACTGCACTTTAGCGACCACAAAGCAGTCATCCTCTCCGTCCAATACAACGACGGCACCAAGCAATAAAGACAGACTTTAACTTTACACTCCTTTCCTTCGCTTCTCCTTCATTCAATAAATAAGAATAATAATGACAAAATTACAATTAAGCATTCCCAAACCATACCCAATTACGCAACATTCACGCGATACCCCCACCACTCTGCGACGCATTTACTCGAGTTGCCCCCGTGGGAAGATGCGGGCGGGTTTTTTTATTCACATGAGGGAAAATATATACGCCTAGTCTGAGCAGGAACAATAAAACAAGGAAAAACAAAAAAAACTGACAACGAAAGATCGAATACACCAAGCACTTCACAAACATTTTGACAATCACAGTGGCCTGTCAGCAGCACACCGCCAGTGATAGGATCGACTGTGTTAAAAAAACCATCGGTTTTCGTTATCTGACCGTGAATTACATTGCCTGCAATGTGATGCCTTACGCCACAGCCCACTGTGACTGTCAAAATGTTTGGCGCGTGCTTGCTGTATTCGCTCTTTTTTTCACTAGTTTTATTTTAATTTTTTTCCTCTTTTTGTATTTACTGTTAAAGCTAAGCATATATATTTGCCATGATGTGAATAAAGAATCAGTTGCAAGTGAGTCCTTTGCCGTGCGCATTCTTTCCGTACGGTGTGTTTCTGCTGCGCCACATTTGATCACCCCTTTCGGACCAATTACTGTGCAGGGTCGCACACTTCCGACGACTCACTCGCGAGCACACTCGGCCAGCCAGCAGGTCCTCAAGACTTTCTAGAATTCAACTCACCGGGATGTATTGTTAGCGTCAGGTGACGAAGTTCGATATTGGACGCCTACTGTGGTCCGCGACACATAATTGTGCGGGAAATTTTCATCTTCCTTTAACGGCCCCGACACTGTTCTCGAACAGACATCAACAGTTATTACCGTCTGGCTCCTATCCCACCCGTTACTCACTTTCACTGCGTGGGAGAGCCATCGTTTGGGTCTGACGCTTAAAGATTTAAAAGTCAAATTCAAATTTATTCATTTATGTATTCACATGTGAAGACATTTATTCGCTGCCCTTCCCAGACTTTACCTACGACCAGCTTGGCTGCTTCTATTAGGTCGGCTTTTTATTTTAAAAAGCGCAGTGTCCAGGGGTGCTGAAGAAGATGCCATGAAGACTTGTTTCATAAGAAGACGTTATGGGTTGATCGCAAGAAACTTTCTCAATACGAACGTGTGAAGAGAAGCGCCGTGGCGTCGATGAAAATTAGGTGTACGACGACGACAAGGTCATGGAGCTAAACATTGGACTGTCACTGGTTTATTCCGTGGCGTAGTGACCAGACGCTATTCGCAGTGCATAGTTCGGGCTTGGAGCAGGTTGGGCCAATTGAAAGTGAAAGTAGGGCTTAACATATTCCAGGTTTTGAATCACGCGATTGGTTATGAGGTGCTCGATAAGCATCTAGAAAACGAGTGTGAAAGAGATTGGCCTAAGGTTATAGATATCTGTTGTAGTAAACAATCGTTTTTTGAATTTTGTTATACAGTATACCATAAAAAATTTGAAAGCAGGGGCGATTCTACCGTACAAGAATACCATTGATGTGGCCGAGGTGGTGTGGTGGTCGGTTAAATCAATTTGAACTCACAGAGTTCACTTTTCAGGGAATTCAGCAATATAAGAAGCACCCGGTTTTTCATTCGCGCATGGCAGTACACTGAAACTTTGATACGTAGTCCGCGGGAAGTCGAAAAATAAATGTATGCGGAAATCCTAATAACCAAACAGGTTAAAAAAGGAGTAAAATATAGCATAGTCCATCAGTAGCCCACTTTTCTTGAGAAAAACAAAGTGCGTGGTCAATTTGTGCTGCACATTCTTCTTTCCAACGTCAAGGGGTAAATCTACGCAAACGTAGAAAAACAAGCTGCTTTTATTTCGCTTCGCCAGGCACTGTTTGGTGCGGAAGTCTGTCATGCCTTAATTGGTGAAGCCAACCTCTGGTCTCCTGGAAGTCTTGTGTTCGGTAAGAGTGCGATGTTGCCTACATTTTTGTCTATGACGGAGAAGTCGGCATGTTTTTTGGCAGCCCTAACGTCCTTGTACGATGTAAGCAGGCTATTGGTTATTGGCTGGTGCCTCGCTGGTGAAACGGACCATTCCTGCAAGAGCGGGAGAGCGACCGGAAATTGTCACAATGAAACCAAGGCGGACTGCGAAGCTTCTTCGTTGTGGTGGCGAAGGAGACAGTAGCGGCACAAAATGACAGCGGCCGCCATTCATTCCATGGCGGCGAAGTGCATTACTGACAGCGGCGGCCGCACCGTTTCTTTAACCGCGGCAGATGCGGCTAGCTTAACATTTTATCACCACTTGGGACATCTTCAGGCCGGGCTAGGAAGCCTCGTAACACCTCCTGTCTTGCTCCGTGGCTCGGGCCGAAAATAGTATTCAGCGTTTACACTGCAAACCAAGCATGCGTGGAAATACATCCGCTCCTTCTTTCTGTTGTCTTCGAATTTGCGTACAATTTCTCGTTGTTGTGTTACATGGAGCCCTTTGCGTTTCCTCGACCTTATGACAAGCCTGGAAGCACCATCTCCCGCACAAACAAGGCAGAAAAAGAACAAAGAACTGCGCGAGAAGCACAGATCACAGCGGTCCGGAAGAGAAGTCGTGCCTGCAGCAGCATTTCACGGAGCTTTTGATACGTTGGGTGGATAGCACGGTGCATCGGCTGACTTATCGTATGCACTGGACAGACGCGACACGGCTACAGCGATGTTTTTTTTTCCAAAAGCTCCACTACCCCGGAATCAGCGTCTTTGACACGTAATGTTGTGGCTTAGGGGAATGCGCTATGAGTTAGTACACCGACGAATAAACGTAAAATTTCAGTAAACATCGTTCAATATCCGCTTGCTCGATCGTATTATCCAATTTTCAGCAAATATACCGTCGTATTAATTGCGCGAAAACCAAATATGTCTAAGGGACACTGACCGGAAAGAAAAACGCGCCTGGTAGGCCGAAAAATGTAGTTCCAAAGACCCTATCAACCAGATTCGTCGGTTTAAACAAGGCGATTGTTACCTTCTGATCGTTTAATACCTATTATTTCGTGTAAAATTGTTGTATATGTTTGTGTGCGAAGTCACATAAGGAAAATAGCCAGTTACAAAAATATTCGGCGAGTCTGTGGTCTTCCTCTTTCTTGGGCCTTGCCTTAAGAGCACGGTTTGTGTAATATTGATTTTGTGTAATTGCGGGCTACAGCAATGTTTATTTGTTGCAATTGGGAAATTGTTATGTTATTGCAGAGCCACAATTCCCATTGCTTTATGTCTAATCACGAAGGAAAATAGTAAAGCACGGTAATCGCGGTTTGAATAGTGTCGCATCTTGGCGACAAATGAAGAGGTCAGAGTTGAATTCAGCCAATATGTCCAACCACTACTCTTTACTCACTAGCCAGAGTCAATCTTAAGAGCGACTCCAGCTCTTCAGTGATCGGAAGCGGTTTGGCTGTTTCGGTAAAATCAAGAGACACTATGACTGGCAGACGCGCAACGACACCAGCGAGGGTAAACCTATTGGATAAAAGCAATCTGTATTAATATTGACTCAACAATCTAAACGGCTTCAGCTGGCTGACTAGTGACAGTGACTATCAATATTTATAATGGCTCTCATTAGTGTGTAGGCAGAAGAGGAGTGACATGCTGGGTGAAATAAACTACGACTGCACGCAGCGCGACCGTGATGCTTTACTGACAAAATGTCCAGCAAATGCATATTGCAAAGAAATTTTAGGAATGTAAAAAATAAAATACTTTTTTTAGGTTTTATTGTACTTGCTAAATGCTAAATCTAAAAGAAATCTTTTTGCACCATAAAATACTGTGTTAGATTAAGTTATTTAAATTGCCAGGCATAAGTATTTTAAAGTTTTTAGTTTTTATTTACACACAATTTATTGCTGTTTTTTTTTCATAAACTGAAACATCTACATGACATTCGAGAGTTATTTCGAAACATTCGCAGCCTTCATTAGGGCATTTAATTGCATTCCACCTTATTGAGTTCTATAAAGGATGTGCATTTGATTTGTATTCGAGCATTCAGTTGTGATAACAGATCGCCGGCAGCTGCGACTGCCTGAAATCTGTATCAGCAACTTCACATTTTCAATTACAAATCAAGCTTACTTGCGATCATACATCGTAGATGGGAGGCCGGAGAGAAAATTGCTCGCTGGCACCTTGAGCAGCCCACATTCCCTCATTGATTTGGTTTGGGTAGGCGCATCACCACAGTTGCACATCAGTAAAATTCATTTAAGTGGCTTGTAGAGTGAAGTGCACCAACTGAAAAAAAAATCCTTCTCCATTCTTTGGGGTAAGAAAAAACAACAGAAAAATGAAACAAGTTCCCGTGACATTGGAACACACGGCATAGCCGGAAACCACTGATAAATGAAAGCATCAAACTTGAATATTATAAACGAAATAAAGACTTTGCTCAGAACCATCTAATTTGTAGGCGTTAAAAAGAATGGGTAACGTTTAATACAAACGCTGTTCACCGGTTTTTAGACAAGGAGTACTAACTAACCAGCTTTCTGCATATCTAGTAGGTTTGTTTAGGGGTCTTTCTAGCAATGAGACACAGCAATAATTTTGTATTCTCACGCACAGCGCAAGTCCGGTACAG
>NW_027526445.1:31699715-31733180 GCF_048455015.1 Haemaphysalis longicornis
TACTGCAAGTTGTGACGAGGCGGCTCGCTCGGGCCAAGCAGACGCGGAATAGTAGATGCATAAAAGGCGAGCGCTGCTGCGCGGCAAAAGACACTGCAACGACCCCTTTTCAACTTACGCTCTTTCAGGCCGATTAGGACAGGCAGAGCAAAACGCGCGCGGGTGAATCTGGGAGGCCATGGTTGGGTGGTCGAAGGCGGCCACCAGCTGGGCAGATGTCGCCTGTGACCTTCAGGCAAGCGACTCTGTCCTGATGTGGGCCTTCATGGCCGCTGTCTCGTTGGCTGTGGCTGCCTCCCTCCGGTACTCGTCCAAGATGGCATCGCCGGCCTCTTGTGCCCCCTGCTGGTCCCGTCGCTGCCGGATGACTGGCATTCCGTCCAACCCGTACAGCGCCAGGGATAGTTGGCCGTGCTCGCCTACGAGTCTGCAATGGCCGTCCCGCACACGCAGTTCAGCCAGTTGCTCAGGAATCGTCTCTATTGTGCGCGAGTGGCCGCGCATGACCGACGCAAGTCCTCGTCGCTCGTCGCTTACGTTGGATCCGCCGCACTGCCTCCGTCTGCGTTGCCTCCGCCTGTGTTTCCAGGTGGGATGAGCCGGCGTTCACTGCCGCATCGCGACTCCGTTGGCGCTTGTCGTCCGTCACGCCTGCCGCTGCGCTCACTGCGTAGTTGGTGCTCACCCTGCAAGCCACGGGTTCGCTCGCCCGCTCCGTATAGCTCGAGATCGAGTTGCTAGAGCTCATTGCCTGCCTCGCAATAGCCCCGAATTTACTAGCAGACAATGAGATTCTGCGATGTCAAATACAAACTACCCGAGCATATAGGGCAGGGAGCTCCGAGGGGACTTGTCCTAACCATTCGGCTTCTGGAGAGATTTTCCTAACCAATGCATTAGTGCAGTTTCCGGAAGCAGAAGCTTTGTTGGTTTACGAGACCATCTTCCAATTGCTTATAATGTCACCTGTAGTTAGACCACCTCTTACTAAGAGCACATCGAAGTTCCTTCGCGATTACTTTGTCCTCTAGAACTGCCGCGGTTAATAAATTTTATGTGGTGGATACCTATGCGCAGACTTTACTTTCTTATACAATAATATCCGTTGCTTTCGGTGTTATAAGGGTACAAGGAATTTCTATTACAGCGAACTAGAATATCTGTGGCTGGTAATGCCGGCAAGACCCTGTCACTTGTACCTAGGCTACGTTTTCAGCACTAAATGGTTAAAAATAAAGTGACCCATTGCCACGCTCTAGTGCACATTGATTTCGTAACATACCACGTTGATGTGAACCACTATTTTCGCCAACAGTGGCGAGTTGCACAGACGAATCTACGCTGGCCTCCATCACCAGGCGGGAAAAAAACGTCCAAAACACGTAAAAGGGATTATTAAAGATAATTGTAGAAAGCACCTGGTTTTTTTTTAAGAAAGAGCCCCCCAACAATTGCATTTGTAAAACCCAAATAAAGTTAAAGTGGCCAAGGAACTTTCCATCATACAAGAAAATGCGTTGTAGCAAATTCGTAAAATTCTAAAACAAATTTGCGTATAATTCGCATAATATTGCATTTCTGTAGTTTCTCTTTGCACGTCACCATCTTTCGGAAGTACAGCTACTTAACTTTTCCTCTCAACTCTTCGTAAAGCATGAAAGCTTTTGAAGCATCACTGTGGAGTCATTGTTGCATTGATTCAGTAATCAGTAACGCCGGTCCTGTCCTTATGAATAATGGGAGAGGCCTTTGCCCTGAAGTGGCCTTAGATGGGCTGGTGACGAGTTCCGTTGATATTAGGTTTAACAAGCCGACGATACACAGGTGATGCAGCGCACCGTGGTGGAAGTCTGCGGAATAATTTTGACCAAATTGGGATCTATAATGTCATCACCAAATCAAACTGTGGAGCTGCACCCTTTCAAGCCCCAAAAAATCCCAGGCCATCTCCACTAACATGAAACCTGGGGATGGGCAAAGCACGCAGTGTATGAGCGTAATCTTAGCGCCTGCGCGTTTTCGCATACGGAGAAAAAACCCTCGGGGTATAGAGGGTATGGCGTAAAGGAATTTCCCCGTGCTTTTTTTGCTACGTAGCGCTCCAGTGCCGCTTGGGGTAAATAAGTGTCGTGGTGTTTTTTGGTGCGCGTTACGTTCTAGCGCGAGGCGTGAACGAATTTTCTGTTCTTTTAGTTCAGTGACTGCACGTGACGATGATTGAGACGACGATTGCCAAAACTCCAGGAGACGCCAACAGCCCCAGCCCCTACAAGTGCGATTGCGCAGAACTGTATATTGCTGTTCCCCGCATTACCAATGAAATGATGTAACTACTAATGCTTCGAGGTTGAAGAACAATCGAGGCAAAGAATTTCCAAGAGAAGGTTTTGTAAGGGTGGGAATTCACTTTTTTTTTAGTTTTACTGATCGCAAATAAAATATTTCAGCCAGTTTTTGCCAGAATTTCAAAACAAAATTTTATCCGTTTTATCGTCTAATGAGAAGCAAATATTATCGTTTATATCGGTAACTGTGCATGACTGACATAGGACTTCTGCAAAATCACTTATGGAACCCCAGTTATCCCAATAAATCATGGCTGCTTATAGCAAGGGCCGTGAAACAGTTGGGCTTGCAAATGGTCAGTCGAGTATATGTAGGAAGGAGCTGTTTCCTTGGAAGAAAACATTTACCCAAAGTGACAAATGTTCGTCGACAGAAATTAGTGCACGGCAGCTGTGCTTCTGCTTCCAGCGTTGTGGTAAATTTGTTAACAATGTAACCTGTGTAACAGGCACGGGGCAGTGGAAAGAAAGAAAATATGTGGTTCAAAGAATACAATAGCACAACACCGCCTTCGGTGCTCCAACACGTAGCGGAGCGAGTAAGTCTGGCGTCCTCTAGCACTAGCTGTCCCAGATCTTGCGGAGCGGTGAGTGATCGCGCTGCGGAGCGTGTGTCGACATTCTCCAAACCAGATTATTCGTCGCCATCGTAAGCCTGAGCAAGGGTCAATGGGCTGTGATTAAGACGCAAAGATTGCCTTCGCTGTTGTGAAATTTTGCATGATGCCAGCCCAATGTTCCCGAATCTCGTGACGTAACCAATGTCCAGTGCCACACTCATGGCCAAGCAAGCTAGTCCCTGTTATCCCAATGTTTTCCTTTCGGTATTTAGAAACACTATATATAATATCAGCAAGCTGCCATTCTTACAAATCTTGAGCGTTGATAAACCTGTAGGAATAGTGGCACTCTGCCGATATGGCGTTCACTCAAAGACCAATTTCAGCATACACTTACTGAGCACAGCTCATTGAATGTGTCCGAAATGATGGCGACTCCATACTGCATTCTAAGCTCTTAGATTGGCCGTATCAGTATAGTTAAATATATAGAATATAGTATAATTAATAGTTATAGTTTCCCTATGAGTATAGTTAAACGATATTAGCCGTTAAACCGAGGATGAACCTAATTATGGTGATATGGACCAAGCCTATCCTATGAAAGGTTGTTGTCCGTCCTCCCAATATCACACATGAAGGTGTTGAAGGAACATGGCTAGATCTGATTTGATTTAAAGCTGAAATGTCTCATTATCTGAAAGACATGATTGCACTACGGCCAAACCCTGCAAGAATATCAGCAGTTAGCGAAAGTAATGCGTGTTATATACGCTCCAGAAAATATGGAGTGCAGTTCCAATATGCAGTTCACGTGTTGTAAAAGATGGTGACAGCAAGAATTCGGAATTGTTTTTTCTCTGTTGAGGACACATTTTATTAATAGGGTAATACCGCAGCAGTAAAAAACCGGCGAATATACAGCAAATGTACAAAAATCACTAAACTACCCCTAAGATAAACAGAATGCATTTTGAATAGATGAAGAATGCTGCATTATGCAAATGGTCAAAATTATAAGTAATTATGAATCTAGTAAACGTTTCAGAACATATCTCACATAGCACTCTCCTAATCATTGAAAGTGTCCTGAGCGCACAAGTATGCTTTTAAAGTAGCACGAAGATATTAAAATGTGGTAAAATTTATTGCAAACGTAGTTCTCTGAATTCATTAGAAGCTCATTATTGCAAGAGGCGCAAAAATAATTACGAACTAAGTAATTTACTCAGGAACGTCCGCTTCCGCAACATATATAATGTCAATGATTGTTGAAACCAAACGATGACTGGATGAGCCATCTACCGCTTCAGCGTTATAATTTACGCACATCTACTCTGGTGAAGGTCACATGGGAGCAAGTGCAAGATATTCCAACATTCAACACATGATTTAAAGTCTCACATTGAAACAGTGTAGGGAAAACAACCGCGATAGATTCGGGTTTTTCCTTTTTGGATACTTCGATGGGACAGCAGGCGTTCTGTCAAAAAAGTAATCAGTTTTCCGGTAGGGTTGTTGATCATCCGTGAAGCTCTGATAAAATCTCTGGACATACCGCGAGTGCGTAAAGCGGGCTTACATTGTATGATTGTGGTTACGTTTAAATAGCGACAATGAAGCGGTCCTAGATAAGATAATAAATGCATGAATCACGAAGAAAAAGAAAAACGGTATACGTTTATCTTATAAACCACGTAAAACCCCCTTTGGTGGCTCAGTGGCTAGGGCGTTGCGCTGCTGAGGACGAAGTCGAGGGTTTGTTGCGCGGCGACAGCGGCCGCTTTTCTGATGCAGGCGATGAATGATCAATAACCTCGGGACAGCAGAGTGATTTAAGATACGGGACGAGGCAGTAGAAATGGTGAGCAAATATCCCGGATCCGAACAATGAAGCAGAGATAATTAAAAGGATAAGAATGAAGTGGAGTGTATTGGGCAGACATTCTCAGATAATAAATGTTAGCCTACCATCGTCCCTGAAGAAGAACGATTATGACAGCTGCATCTTACCGGTACTCACTTATGGGGCAGAAAATTGGAGGCTCACTAAGAGGGTTCAACCTAAATTGAGGACGACTCAGCGAGTAATAGAACGGAAGATGATAGGTGTTAAATTAAGGAACAAGAATAGAGCGGAGTGGATCAGAGAACAAACGCGTGTTAAGGGAACATATTAGCAGAAATTAAGAAGAAATAGACGTGGGCAGGGCATGTAATGAGCGGGCAAAATAACCTTTGGTCATTAAGGGTAACGAGTGGATCCGTAGACAAGGAAGCATGGCCGAGGGCGCCCGAAAGTAAGATGGGCAGATGAGATCAGGAAGTTTGCGGGGATAAATTGGTCGCAATTAGCCCAGGACCGGGGTAATTGGAGATTAAGGGGAGGGGCCTTTGCCCTGCATTGGGCATAGATAAGCTGGTGATGATGATGATGATCATTGCCTATTTGCATAGTTAAGGTGATAGTAATCGTCATTATGTACATCTAAGAGGTCGTCGTCTTCTGCGTGCGTTGTGCGGGAAGTCATCCTCAGCCTTGTAGACCTGCAGAAGATCCTCATCTATTTGAGGCAGCGGTAATGGGATCTGCAAGTCTTCTCGTGACGGTTTGGCCCACTTGTACCAAGGTCTACAATTATCTATTATGGCTTCAACAGACTCCGGCTGTTGAAGCCTCCGGCTGTTGAAGCATTGTGTCTTTGTATTTTCAAAATTTTCGGCATTATTGTACGGCCGTTTACTTACTATCAGTATTGAACTCACATTTTATTCTGGCTAACATCAATCTAAAATACTTTCATCATGTCTTGGCCACTTGATCATCGAATTTCAGGAGTAAAATATTGCTGTAATTTACAAGTCCGGAAAAACTTCAGGCTGACGAACTTTATCGTTGTCCTTCGGAGTTGCAGATGGCGACGGTCCTCCCCATTCTTCACATGTAGCCTTATCTATGGAGCTGTTGAGCACCATGCAACTTCAATCCCCTTCGGCCGCATTTGTGCGCCAACGTGACGACGAATACTGCATGAACGTTATAAACCAACTGCAACGAAAAGACCCAAACAACACACAATCAGTTTGGGCTGGTGTGAGGGTGGCAACCCCCAAAGCTGTATTCGCAAGCGGCTTAGGCTGAAAAATGGTCTGATTTCTTACCCCCACAATTGGCTTCACAGAGCCACAAAACATGTGGATTTACCACGTGGAAAACAGGAAAGTCTACAGCAAAGGCACAGATCACAGAATAACAAAAAATAACCCTACACGTAAGTACCATAACGTGAAATATGAGTGAAGTGGTTAGTCATGAGAACAGTAGAGCATGGACAGTGGAAGTAAATAATTGAAAAGGAATGAAACCCAAATTTAATTAGTATAATGATTATGGGTAGGTGGTAAAAGCCATAAAAGGTCGAAAACGACCAGTCACTAAAAGGTGACCGCCACCTGGCTAATGACCCTTAAAATAATGATGGTGAAATAATGAAAGGACAGCAATGCAAGGAGGAGAGAATTACATTCAGGGCTACATTCACACTCCTAGTCACCAACCCGTTCGCCCCAATCAATCGCACTGATTCCATTCATAGCCAAGTCACGCATATATGAAAGAAATAAAAAACCATAAAAAGGCCAATAGAGGCCAAACCACAAAAGTCGCCGCAAAAAAATACGAGTGAATAATAAAAGAATGGTATTGAGTGATTGAATAGGAAAAGAAGCCACTGTGCTATTACAAGGCCCCACACCGAAGCGGGGGTAAGTATGGAAAAACGATTAGGGCAGATTAGGTTGCCTACCAAGCACCGGGTTCCTAGCCGGCCCAGATGCGCATCTGTCAAAACATTTCATGGGCAGCCCCCCTTGTGCCAGCACACACGAGCCCGCGCGCACCGAAAGTGAGCCCGAGACCTTGACGGGCTTGGGATCAAGTACCGGGGCTAATGACGCGTACTTGGTTCGCTTTCTCGCATTCACGCGCTCGAGGGAACCGATGGTCGCATCCCAAGCTGCCGCCACATCAATCACGTGGATCCGTTCCGGCAGCTCGAGAACGATGTCTGGCCGAAACCTCACGCCGTCTCAATCCGTGATGAGGCGTTCACTGGCGACGTTCGCGCCGGGGTGACGCTTTCGAAGCTTTTCAACCACCTGCGACTCAATAAAGTTAGGACGTGAGCAGCACGGCACCTGAACGAAGGTGCACTCTTGTAGGATGTGGAAAGTCGTCTCCTCCTTGGTCACGCAGCGCCTACAGAGGCTCGAGCGAGGTTCCGAGGCATGTTGTTGGAGAGGGTACGAGTTATGAACAGGTCGGTGCGAAGGCGAAGAGACTTATTTAAATCCCTGTCTCCATGTACCTTGCACCGAGCAGGAGCCACCTGTTCCCCATCCTGTCCCTCTCAAAGGAGAAGAAACTTGCGTTATCGTACCAGGCTTTGCAAGACATCCACTTCACCTGTCGTGCCTCGTTCACGGCCCTGTGGAGCTCGTCCGCATCCGTGATTCCCAGAGGCACCCCTCGGCTTTCGCTAAGGCACACCCGGGTCTCTAGGAGCGGACCGTCGAGGATAACATCCGCAATTGGTGAGCCAAGGGGCTGGAGCCAAGAGAATGTCTTGAGCTGGCATTCCGCTGCAACCCTTGATAGCTAGAGCACCCCTAAGCCGCCTGCTCGATGTGGAAGGTGAACAGTGATGTCGGGGAAACTGTGCGGCGAACGTAGTGATTTTCTCACAATCTGTCGATTCTCGAGGTTTATTTTTTGGCTACCTGTTTAACTGCAGGAGAAGCGGAGCCCGAATAAACCAATTTAGGGATCAACAAATTGTTGATACAATGGGGTGGGTTTTAGATGGGCCTCAGTAATTAAATCCAGTTGTTGCCGAATGAGATCCACTGAAACCCGAGGTGGTTTGTTTACAAAGAACTGTACGCCCAAGTACTTATTCGGTACATTCGGGGCAAGAGGAGACACTACTTCATCCCCGAGCCGAAGCTTCGGGATGTCGCAGTTGAAACATTTGGCCCGGAGGGAATGGTAGGTACAACCAAAATACATGGTTTTTTCTTATTTAAAGTCAATCCAAGATTTTGAAAATGCTCTTCTGTGGTCCTCAGGTTCTCGTACAGTTCCTCGAGACTCGACCCCACTAGAATTATGTCATCGGCATAAGCTAGGGCCGCCACCATCTTGCCTTGTAAATGGTAGCCATAGCCGACGACTTCAGGGTGTGCAGAAGGGGACCGAGACAGAGGTTGAAAAGAAACGGAGACAGGGGGTCACTCTGCTTAATACCCCTCTGCACATAAACCCTGACCCCGTCTGACACACCACGATAAGAAAACGTAATAGTCGGAATCGAGTACATATCTCGCACCGTTGAAACGTAGGCACCATGCGCCCCCCCCCCTTTTTGTAGAGAAATGAGGACCGCATAATGACTCACGGAGTCAAAGGCTTTCTTCAAATATAATTAAGCAGCAAATAAAGAGCCGTTGTGCCGCTCGGCATCTCTCATCAGACTCTGCAGGTAAATCAGATTGGATGTGGTGGCCCTCTCTAGGGAAAATGCACCCTGCAGCTCGTGGAAGGCATGGTCCTCCTGCAGCCGTCCCAGGAGTAACCGAGAATAATTACGGATAAGGATGGAGGATATTGTGGTAGGCCGGAGCTCGGACGCCTATGCTGCTTCGGCGTGTTTCGGACTAAAAACCGTTCGGGAGCTGCGGAGCTCATCTGGGAGGGAGGCAAAGGACAGCCAGTTGTTAAACACAAGAACTAATACGGCTGCCGGTATCTTCCACAGCTCCGGCACAGTGAGGCCATCATAACCCGGAGCCCTCTGTGTCTGTAGACACTGTAGAACCAACGCAACCTCCCCCTCACCAAACATAGGTGCGTCCTCCCTGAGGGAGCCCTCCCGCACACCCATACACCGCTCCGTAGGGGAAGGGTCCATCAGGATGGGGTCGTACACCTCGTGGATGCTCTCCATAGATATCGGCCCCAAACCGCCGGAGCCCAACAAAAGTTCTTCCAGGAGCACCTTTAGCCCTATTGAATGCAGGCGCTTGTGCTCTTTGTACAGGCGGCGCTTGAATGAGCGGGACGACTCCCCCAGGGCCCTTACGACGCGCTCTGCGTCCTGCCTACGCTTCCCCGGGCCCTTTACCCATACCCCAAGGTGCCTATATATCTCTTTCAGTTCCTGCAGTTGCGATAGAGTCAGTCGACCCAGCGTTTAGTACGCAGCCACCGATGAGTCGTCGCCATTCGCTCGCTCAGTTGAAATTAAGCCACGACACGTTTTTGAATATAAGAATGTACATTTCTTCAGTTGGTTAGTTTGTACACTGTATCAAGCTCGAAGTCCAGGTCGCTCCACGCAAGCGCTGTACAAACGCACATGCGATGTTTCTCTGACTGGTGCGCAGCTGGAAAATCTAGGGCCACTTGAAGGCGGGAGAAGGCAGCGAAGCCAATATAGATACTGAGGAAATAAAATCAACTGAAACTTTTACCGTACGGCGTAATACTATCGAGCAGGAAGCACATCTTTAGCGCTGGGTTAACAGGCATAGCGTTCAGCATTACGACTACGCATCTGCGAAAGCTTTTGCGTCTAAGAAATGCAATTGCTGGATGTCAGATATTGTGGAAATCTGGGGGATGCTTACTGTACGAGTGCTATACAACAAATAGTCACCTAAACTGCTTAAAACACTAAAACCAAATAAAAGTGTAAATTGATTATACATTGTATACCTTATATTTCCAATGCTGGCAACGCTGGCCGGTACTTTCTGGGCCTGCGCAATTCGTTCCTAGTGGCAGCCACGCAGTACCTGGGCACCAGACATTTGGCCCCGTCGCTTGGCACGACAGCATCTCTCTGCTTTGACAAGCGCAAAAAGAGGTTCTACAAAGAAATCGCGCTAGCCTTAGCCCTGCTAGAGCAGCATTTCTTTTGGGATTATCCGCTCAAAACAAAACCCAGAAAACTCTACTGGGACCTCGTGGAGAAGGTCCTCCCGGCCCTCTCTAACGACAATCCCCAATACGTAACGATGTCTTGAAACGAGTAAGACTACTCCCTGTGCCCACCGCTTCAAATGACTTTTTCTTCAGCGTCCTTATGGGGGACAGACAGAAAGATTAACCACTGGACAGGCGCTGTACAAAGCAACAAGGGAGGCTAGTACGGCCGGGTTGGCCAGGAACGGGTTAAAACAGGTAGTAGGACCCAATGTAGAAGGAATGAAATGTAGACTTAATCGCTCTGTGATTAAGTATGAACACATACAAACTCGCCCAACTTGCAACTGTCCTTATGGGGGTGCTGCCCGCAATGGCACGTTTGGAGGATAAGGGTTTCTTCCTCCATGGCGCCGCGGGCTGCCTCCTCTGTGGAAAACGGGAAACGCCAGAACACGTCCTCACTGCAGTCCCGAAGCGCCTTGTTCTCTGCGGGCGGACCTTAGTGCACCCACAAAGAACAAGGTGCTTCGGGACTGCTTGCTTTTCCTGGGGCTCAACTCCCTGTGGAGGGCTCCAGTGAATGCAATGGAGTGTGCTAGGTACCCCAGGCCTACCTGGCGGCATTTCACGGCAAATGCTTCATAGACAGTGAGCGTGTTGTGGGCATCAGATTCTGACACAGAGCTCCGCGACTCACTGCAAAAGGACGACAAGCACTGCAGCGCTTTAAAGGAAAAGAGATGCATCTCTGGCAACGGCTTTGATGTTCCCTACTAGTACGTTGTATAGACGCTTCTCCACTCTGAACAGGCGTTGTATAGCCTTGCCCAGAGTTTACACCCATACGAAAGCATGTTACCTTCACACGATTCTCAGTTCATGTACTCTGATATTAGTGCTCGGGATATCTTATTTTTCTGCTTGTTTGTTCTTTGTTGCCACTGCAGTCACACTGCGTTGCGTACTTTGCGACTGAAGTGAAGGCGCGCCTAAAGGTGGTTCGAGTTTCTGCCTCGACCGTATGTACGCGTACCAGCGTTTGTCACCGCCTCGAGCGTGCCAGTGCATTATGTATGTATGTATATCTTTGTAAATAAAAGTTGTGTTTGGAGAAAAAAAAGGTGGTCTAGAGCGTCACAAACACCGGCCTGCTCGAATGTGGTGGTTCAAATCCTCTCGGGGATCTCTTGTCTTTTTTGTCCTGACATGCTTGCGGGGGAAACAAGAAAAAAAGCCTGGGTCCTGGCCGAGTGGTTTGGAGCGCTGGGTATGTTATTTGGCAAGTTGCAAGTTCGAATACCCAAGGGTACATGCTTTTTTTTGTAATTTGATTTTTTCGTTTTCGGCTGATGTTTTCTATACTGAGTTCACATGTTTGGGCCGCGATGTTCACTGCTCCACGAGCGAGTTCGCACAACGCCCACAGACTGACACTGACACGCTAGCGAGTTCTCGTTGATGTGCTGTTGCCAAAAGCACCGACTGCTTGCGGGCAGTTGGCGCAGACCAAAATCAGCAGACCCTTGGCATGGTGTGAACACGATTTTAACGATAGAGGCATGAGTGAGGCAAGCTCCAAATATTGGGTAAAAGCCCGTGGCATTTGAGTGTCTGCGGGGACGCGGAGGGTGTTCATCCATCGCGTACGCCTCGGCTAGTGATTGCTGCGATTCCAAGCCGTCCTGGCAGGCTTATCTCAGGAATTTTACAGCCGACAACATGGCAGAAGCGCGGTACGATGATTACGGAGATATCGAGAATGCCCATCCAACGATGCCGTCGGATGTCAAGCATGTTGTTTTACAGAACCAAAACCGAAACTTGTTTGAATGCTAATCTTGGACATCGTGCAACCACGGTGCATCTCCTCCCGTCGTCACGGCCTTAAGTTGTTGCGACCACCGCAGACCGCGCAGGTTATTTTTCTTCTTTCGCGCTTTATACATAATTACCGACTTTTCAACCGGATGAACTTTGAGAAGTATGTTAATTTGCGCCAGTCACGCAGTGAGAGCAAAAAAGGGAGCTTGAAACATTTCTTTCAGTGTTCCTTTAAAATGAACGTTATGAAATACAACAAGCCCAAACGCAAGCCCTTCTCCACGATCACGACGAATGGGCTAGATGGCATGCTGTGGCAGAGTGGCCGCGTCTGCATTGCTTTCCTTTTCTCCGATCGCACAAACTGTACGAGCGCTGCAGATACTCCACATTTTTGTATGCAAGGCACAACAGTAGTCCCCACTCGTCTGAGTTGAAAAACTACTAAACAAGACAGTGGAAAGGCGCTTGAAAAAATAACTCGTTATTTTTAGATAGTCAGTCCAGATTGAGGCTACTGGAGATACGCAAAAGATAACATTTTTAAAGAGGAGCTTCCTATGTCTTACTGACGAACTCTGCGAGCAGAACAAAGGGCATGGCAGAAAGGCCAACTTCCTTTGAGGATGATGATGGTCATGAATCAAGGGCACAACGAAAAAAACGCTGCCCGTGGACGGAGTCGGGCCTGGCCCCCTGGCGTTATGAAAGCGGCGTATATTCGATTGCGCCATTTTGACACGACCTGAACAATTTAAATTCGGAGAGCGCCATACCTAAGTTGAAATGTCGACATTGAAATCCTGCACCACTCCATCTAACTACGACGATGATTTAGCGCGAAGCTTTCTTCGTGCGGAAGAAATGGCGAAGGGTCAAATCCAAAGGTTTTGCGATCGAAAGTCCAAACTGCGTGTGACTCAGAGTGAACGTTCAACGAGTCAAAGTCCAAACCGTCTGCGGGGCAAAGTATAAACCCAAACGAAACCCAACCTATCCCTTACGGGAAATCCGAGCGTTCGACCATCGTCGTCGTTCGACAGAAAGGTAATTTTTGTGGAAATTTCTTCACATGCGCTCTTCATTGATTGATTTTGGGGTTTATTGATTGATTGTGCAATCGTAATTTATTGTACAACAAGCATGCATTTTAATTGCATGTATTGTCGGTATGCCTCCGAGGTTACATAGCGAAGCGCGAATGACATTTGCCTGACTGGGCAATCATATTAAAGGTCTCTTCGATTTCGCGTGCACTTTCGGCATGAGTTCAGAATTAGTTCAGCCAGTTCAGCGCACGCGCCGCCACTGCAGAACCGGTCCTGCACTTCTGTCGTCTGCTTCTGCACGTCCTCCCTGATAAGGGCAGGGGAAGCCGTGAATTCATCCTGCACTCTCTGCACCGTCGGTAAATCAAAGAGAAAAGGTCAGGCGCCGCGCTCTGCACTTGAAAATCGAAGAGGCGAGTGCTGCATTTCCTGAACGAGAGCAGCGAGGGCAGCTAAATCGAAGACACCCGAGGTTCCGCTCGCAAAAATTTTGAACGACGCCGTAAGCACCCGCCCCTGTACCAACATGTACTGGATTACGATAGCTGACGCCATCCGTCGGCAGCAAAACGAGATGCCCGTACCTCTAGTGTCTCCTCGCAAGTAAAGGGAGCGCCCCTATTAGGTGGTTCGTGAGGTCTGCGTATGTCGAACTCAACGCGAACATCTTCCGTCTCGCTGATGACCCTCAAATGTTTGCCGCCTGGCCGCCACCGAAGGACGCGCAGTCCCACGTTCTCTTTTTGCCAGTTTGCCTAAAGGTATAACGTCGCCGGCTCTGTTACAGCATTTGAGTGCAAATAGCATTATTTTCCGCTTTCGGTGACGGAAATACAGTCGCACCACTTTTATTTAAACTAGACGCAGTTTGTAAGTTTCGATTGAACTCAGAAAAGAAATCCACAACCCACCCGTTTATTTCTGATCTCAGCATATTACCGAGATGTAATTCGTCACTCAATTTAATCTACAAAATAGGCTGGCAAATAATATTTTAGCAGGAATTCATTTCAAAATTTTCAAATTCAACATGAACATCCACAAATCCAAGCTATACCTATCGGTCTGAGCGCCCCCTCCGAACCAAACCACTCCGCCAAACCCCCATAATCTACAGTGGTATCCTGAGTTCCATCCTTTTAGACCCTAGTTGCGGCCACATTAGGTTAAAAAACAGCGTTAACGTCTTCAGAATTTGCTGTATCCACTCAGTACATTGTGACGCAAGAAGCTGGTAAATGGGTTATTCTTGCAGGTTAACGGGCGGCGCTTCAACACTGGCTTAATTCTTGCAGGAGCAATTTGCCCAGAAAATACACCTTCCACACACTCAGGGTAACCGTTTGCCCAACGACGTTGTGTTCAGGAGGTTCACCGGCACTGTGCTTTAATGTAAATGTGGCGTCCTACCCAACAGCTTGCGCCACTCTTCGATAGTTGGACTAACGTTATGAGCCGACTTCATTCATTCATCGTGATCCTGTGACGCTTGTTTACTCTATGGCGCGGCATTTACAACTATCAGTATGGACGAACGAAGCAAAAATTATCATATCCCGCCTGCACGTTCCTTATGTGCTGCCTGGAAAGCGCGACGAAGCAATATATTCGGGCCTTCATTTTGCTCCAATGCATAGACGACATGGTGTGATTAGAGGATGCGGATTAACGGTGAATAGACTAACATAAAAAGGTACGCTTGCTCTCCGCATTCGCTTCAACGTCACTTTCACCGAACACTACTGCTCAAGACGTGATTGTAACCCCCCCCCCCCTTCCGTTCTCACGCTTACATTGCTCGTGAAGATATCCAACGTGAACTCTGTGTCTGTCCGTTTTTATGCCACACGGCAAGCCATGATCACCAATTTTGGACTGCGTCCTGATGCACACCGGCACCTCAGGGACGTCATCGATCCATGGCATTCGACTGCCGCAGTGACACGGCCAAAAGGCCCTTAGTCTCTTCTCGGTGACCCAAGCCGAACAAAACTCTGTGAACGTTTGCCTTCAAGGGGCCGTGCAACACCCTTTTACCATGCAAATAAACCTGCGTGACGTTTAGATTACACTGCAGGAAAACCTGAGCCAAATATTACACCTGCACGTCAAGCTGTATGCAAGCAAATCGCTGTAAGTATAAAAAAAGCCAACCGCGCTTTTTTTTAATTTCCCTCATTTTGTACCACTGGCCTAACCAAAATGACGTCATTTGTGCGGTAGCTTCTCTATTGGCTGTCGCTGGTCAACTTCACCGCTTATTTCGCTACGGCCAGGCTACAGCGGCAGCACGCACTGAGTTGATACGGCCTTCGCAGCGGCGGCGAGACAGTTCCGCCGCTCTTCGTGTGGCGGCGGCGGGAGCCTTCTTACCTGGCCCTTGCGCGCTTGCATTTGTAGGCTGTTTTACGAGCGCGCGGGCTGTTTTCGCCGTGTTCGTGCTGATGTGGGCTAACTGCGATCCTATCGGAGCAGAATTTTGTAGCTCTCTTATAATAAAGAGGGAAACTGCATGCTGAACGCAAGGGCTTACACGAAAATTTTGTCTGGGGTTGCGAATCCATACACCGATGTTGAACACTTAGACGCCCTCAACGGCGGATTTGCGGGTGAGGGGGCAGGGCTGGAAGGATTTTTTAGGGATTATGATGATAGTCCACTAGACAATAATACTAATATGATTATTATTAATGTTACTTTATCATTTAATCGTGTTTTCCTGCGCTCCCAGGGACTTCAGATAGGCCTTTCCGGCCGCCGCCCCACAAATAACGATGGGTAATACTTACTACCATTATAACTATCATGCACTTTATAGTATTGTTATCGTGTAATAAACCGGGGTGGGCCTAGATTTAAAACTTTAATCCGATTATTCGAACAATCCAACAATTAACCGATTAATCGAACTTCTTCCAGGAAAAAACTTGCTTAAAAGGGGATCATTTTTATTGGATGTTTGTATTAGATTGTCGGTGCTACTGAATAAAGGTCATTTTATGCGATCTGTGATAACTAGTTCCTGCAGTTGAGGAGGCCGAGAAGTTCGTTGACAGTTTCCGACAGCAGCGAGTTTCGTTTCTTGCTGACAGTCATCCCGGCTGTGCTGAGCACATGCTCGCGTTGAGGGCTGGAAGTAATTTCGATAAAAAATGGCGTTGAAGTCCTCAGGGCTCAAAATAGCATTTCTACAATGGGTGCGAGTTCCAGAAAGGAGGGTTTGGAAGAACGTCCAGGTAGGCAAGGCAGGCGGCTGTCGTCTGCAAAAGCAGATATATTTACACTATGTACAGAGAACCGTCTTCAAAGCAGCCATCTTGTCGACTCGCCTAGTCGTATTCTTCCTTTTCGTCTGTGTGCCGCCTAAGCTGGCTGCAAGCTTCATCTTTTTTTTTTCCACGAAAGTGTCAACATCTTCTCGCGTGCAACAGTTCGCATGAGCAGTGATGGTGTTTGTCAATTTGCCGTTCGGGTCCAACCGGTGTCCGATTTCGTTCTTTTTCCTTATCTTCGGTCTTCGCTCTCTTCTACTCTTTGCCTTTCTTCTAACCTGCGATTTGTTTTGTTTTCCATAATGGCTACGTTAAGGGATGAGTCAGAGGCATAAAAGTTCGCACTGTCAAGAATGCGCACTGATTATTTTCGGTGTACTTTCAGTGACGTCTTGCGTTTGCACCTAACACAATGTCCTCCAGGACTCTTCCACACCGTACTACAATGTATCCCATGTTTCTTCGAATTCCGAATTAATTTAGTGGCCTGGTAAATCTTCATTGTGGTCGCGGCAGCGCCCTTATTTGATGTCTTTCTTGGAGATGTGTGGCATTTTTCAGTAGCCCTTTCGCCGATGCGAAGGTGCTTGATCGCAGTTAAGTGGTCCCAGTTATTACGAAGAGCGCGTTTACGAAGTTTGTATCTTTTTGCACTTCCAACGTGTGTTTGTACCTGCGGCACTCTTGTCTCAGTCTTAGGTCTCACGGCGTATGCGCACTCCTGACGCAGCCACACATCCGGAACAAGGTCCCGCTTTTTGCTCTGTGAGGACTCGTTATTGCCCGGTGTAGTTCTGTCTGCTTTTGTGCGCTCCCCACCCGCATCTAGATTCACTACTTCCTTATTGTGAATGTCCTTCGGCATACAGTTCACACCATACCTTGTGTCCACAGGGAAGGTCGCAAGCAAATCTGGGACGTTGGATTCGCCGTTGACGCCTTCCGTAGTCGTACCCTATTCGCAATCCACGATATCCTCTTGTGGTGCTGATGAAACCGACTTAGGTATCTGGAAGTCTTTATGCCCTCTTTTTCGTTTCCGATATAGCGAATACGATGCCATAACATCTACATGTCTGAGCGAAAGGGGCAAAGTAGTCTGGGGTATATCTTGCGAATCCTCATTCACGTCGTTCAGTAAGGCGCATGCTGTCGCTGGTACAAGTGAGGCAATCATGTTTGGAGACACCTGGAGTCTATGAACGGTTACTGGAATTCCCATCGATGTCGTTGAAGTAATTTGTGGGTCAAGATTACCGGTATTTTCCTCGTGTCCCTTGCTTTCACTTGCCCTCTTCGATTCATCTTTTTGTCGGCGTTGCGTTATGTGTTGCTTCACGAGAAATGACTCCTTTGGGGCACCTACACTTCGTTCATTAAGTCTTCTTTGAAGTGAGTCAATGATTGCTTGGTCGGTCTTGAGAAATGTCTTCTGCAATCGGTGAAAGTCTAAATATACGCAGACGATATATGCATTTGGTTCTCAGGTCACAACCGGCATGTGATTCGAGCGAGACAACAGCGCGCTATTAACTCGGTTGCGACGTTTTTCGCGATACGCGGCCTTGAGATATCACCCGACAAGTGCGCCGCAATTGCCTCCACTAAACGGGATGTATCCAAGTTCCATTTAATGGACCACGCTGGCGTACCAATAGCATATGTCGATCACCACAAATTCCTTGGTGTCACTTTTGACCGTCATCTGACATGAACGCCACATGTTCGCAGCTTAAGAGAGAAGCTCACATCATTTGCGCACATTATTGGTATGCTCCCAAACAGCGCTGGTGGATGCAGTGTCAGCCCTCTTTTAAAGCTATATGACGCTCTCTGTGAAGGCCTCCTCCGCTACAGCCTCCTAGCACTGACCCCACTCTCCAAAGGGAACTGTAGAGTGCTAGAAGGCCTATAGGCCAAAATATTACGAATCTGCCTTGGGGTTCCGAGGACCACATCCACTGTGGGAACAATGACAGAAAGTAGACGACTTCCGTTTCCTACTCTGCAGGCACTGGAGCTATGTCGTACGCAACTGCGCATTGTAACTAGACAGCGTGGGCATCCACTAGCAGCGGTCTATGTGTCCAGGGTGCAGGAGATCCTACCTTCGCATTTCCATGCCCCAGCCCCTTTTCTTCACCCACCGTGGATGTTCCCTCCCATGAAACTCACAATCACTTTTTCTGGTTTCAACAGAAAAGCATCCATGCTGGCCCAAGCTTTGAAATTTTTTGCCTTCGAGCTCATTAATACTTACTATAGAGCCCATACTCATGTGTACATGGACGGATCAGTGACGGGTACCTTTTCGGCGATTGGGATTTGGATTCCCTCACCGAGAACCACCATTTGCGTACCACTTAGCCACAAGACGTCAACGATGGCTATCGAGCTCGCTGGGCTGCACTATAAATGGAAATACCCCGGGTAGGAAGTAAATTGTTTGTCATCTAGCGTCCTCCGTATACGAAGTTTTGTTTACTCCGCTAAAGGAGAGTATCTAGCAAACTCCCCTAAGGTAGGGAGCTTTTTCAGGCATTTAGCGGAGTGTTCTTGCTCTTATTATTCCTCTGAGGAGGGCAGCTTTTGGGAGCATTTAACGGAGTATTTCGTGCTGTCAATTACTCCGTTGAAGAGGAGTTTTTTGTTGCATTTACCGGAGTATTTTATGTAATTAAGAACACCCCTGAAGGAGGGCATGTTTAACCATCCGGAGGAGTATTTTATGTCACCTAAAGCTCCGCCACGAATAAGTGTTTTTGAGTGTCTAGTGAAGTATTTTCTGTTTTGAAAAACCGCGCTGATCAGGGCAGTACCGAGACTTGCAAGGAACAAAGCAGACATTTATTTTCTTGTCAACTTCAACGTCAACTTCACGCCAATTTGAAATTCAAAATAGAACAAATAGCACGGCATGTTCAAAACAGAACAAAATATTTGCGTTCAAAAATATATCAGCTTATACCGAAACATATAGATGGAACAGGAATAAATACGATAATGGAGTATAAGTCACATCGAGAAATAAATCGCAACAAACACAAATAAAATACCAATCAGTTGAAACATGAAATATGGTGGAAAATATATGCGGCTACCAGCCATAAGGTGGCCCATTGGGGTTGTTCTACTGAGCCCAAGGATGGTGGTACGATCCCCACCACAGCGGCGTTTTTTTTTTTTTCGATTAACGCGAAAAAAAATAAATCTCGTGTGTCGATATTTTCGCCACGTAAAAGAACCCCAGGCGGCCAAAAATCCTCGATTACGGCGCGCCCGTATTCATAGCAGCTTGGGCTCGTTGAAACACCGATATATTTTATTGGCAGCTCCAATATAAGCTCATCACTTCTGCGTCTATCTTCTCACTTATAAGCTAAACTTCCCAAGAAAGTGACGAAACGTTGTAAAGCGGTTGTTAGATGTCTTCCCTCTCTAAACCATGGGATTTATTTAAAAATAAAAACAGAAATCAAATTGAAGATCACGACCATATTTGGCGAGTATCGTTACCAAGTTTGCAACACCGTTTACAAGAATGACATGACTATAGCCACGTCAGAAAAAACAACTACGGAAAGGCTAACTGAGTTCAAAACAGCGCAGGCAGTACCGAAAAGCCCCACACATAGGACGTCTCAATACAAAAAGCCGAGGAATCACCAAAATAAAAAAAGTAAGCAGGGTATTCAGACATGACGAAAATAAAATAGCAGGAAGCCCGAAGAAAAGAAGGTGGTGTTTAACTACGAGAATGCAAACAAGGCGACGACATTGGAATGCGCATAGGAACCTGCGTAAGGCGCCAATGTTTTCTGTGCTACTCAACTTGCTCTGTGCTCGTATATCCCCCCTTTTAATCGCGTTCCCTAAACAGTTGGGGGCGCGCGGCAGTGCCTCGGTGTGCGCGGTACGGCGTTCGTGAACGTTCCCAGAAAACGACGGGGAGATTTTCTCCCCGCGTGACGGAGGGCGAAGCCGGCGATGTCTGCTTTAAGCAACACCGTCGAGGCGTGTTTACGGCGCATTTAGAGCTCTTCTGGCACTGGAAGCTTATGAATATAAAGGAAGAGGGCTAGGAAGACAAACAAAAAAATAAACAAACAAACATGTACAGCTATTTTGTACAATCATGCGCTGTTTAAAAAAAAAAAAGAAACGAGATATGAAGAGATCATTGCAAACGATGGTGCTATTGCGGAAAAGACTAGCCTCTCTTTGACCGGCTACTCTTCGTTTGAAGCGAAGTGCAGCTCCTGGAACATTTTTCAATGAAGAAGGAAAAAATTAGGCGGGTCGCTCTTACCAAAAGATTGCAGCGAGCCGCAAACATGGTCACTTTTACGCCACCACCACCGCGTCACAGTCCGCGACGGTAGCGTCTTTCAAGCAAAATTGAAATTCCAGGCTTTGACAAACATCGCGGCGTTAGCGAGTATGCACCTACCGAACTACAAAGTATAGGCCAGAAAGCCTCCCTACACTTTGCGACATCCTACTTGCTGTGTTTGAAGATTGCTTGAAGATTGAACACTGTTATGCATCGACGAGTCCTACGCTTGTTGTTGATCCGATCGCCACTTGAAGTATCCTGTTCATGCTCCCGCACGCACCTACCGCCCCATTCTACCAGCGCAAAGCGAACTCGCGCACCACACAATACGTCGGGAACAGTCTTGGTTAATCTTGCTGATACATTCCTTCCTCGCGTGCCGTTTAAGCGGCAAGGCCGTCACTTTTTGGAAACTCCACACTGCATGCCACGCTTTCTATATCGGAGCTCGGTGTCTCGCTGCAAGTCCACCGGGAGCAGCGGCCATCTTGACGACTGCCCTTTCGTTCCCGCCAAGATCTCGCGAGAGGCTCGTCCT
The DNA here is from genome assembly GCF_048455015.1 of Haemaphysalis longicornis. Lineage (NCBI taxonomy): Eukaryota > Metazoa > Arthropoda > Arachnida > Ixodida > Ixodidae > Haemaphysalis > Haemaphysalis longicornis. The sequence continues at coordinate 31,720,625 of NW_027526445.1, forward strand.
GTAACTGCGCTCATGGACGCAGCTTTTCAGGACGTGAATCTCCCAAGCCGGAGTTTCTTTGGAGGTTATGTGCTTAACTCCGTCCTCGGCCGGAGCAATGGTATGTTATCACTTCGTATTTACACCGTCACTCGGTTGACGGAATGTTTAGGCGTATAGTGCTTTATACACTCCGCAGCACGGAGTAAGCGTTGTACTGCTGGAGGATTTACCGGAGCATAAACCTAATGAAACTCCCCATCTGGCTTGTTTTCGTTTACTGTGTGCGCGCTACTTTTCACTAAATCTTAAAGCAGCCACACACTAAATGGGCTTTTTTTACTGATTCGCGGTCCGTTCTAGTATACTTAGGATCACTACCGAAAGATCAGATGGCATGGGAGAAAAATCATCTGCACCTCCAAGCAACACAACAGCACTATAGCATCGAACTGCAATGGCTTCCTGCTCACTGCGGAGTCACCGGAAATATTACGGCTGATACTGCAGCCTCATCGGTCCACAGCCTGTCTGGTCCACCGCTGCCCGTTCCTTTTGCAAGAAAGGATGCGGCAACCTTCACGCATTCTATTGCTTGTAGAACGCAGCGGTGCATTTGGACCGACAAGAAACGTCAGTACACGCCACTGCATATCATTGACACTAAGTGCAGTTTCAAGATGCCTCCGGGGCTCAGCAAGCGGGAGAAAGGGGTATTGCACCGCCTACGTCTCAACGTGGCGTACACATGGCATTTTCTCTGCAAAATTCAGCAGGACTCTTCACCACTGTGTCCAACTTGCCTTGTAACAGAATACATGAAACATGTCATCTGTACCTGTCCAAATTTCACAGTACCAAAGGAGACTCTCCTAAGATCTTTGTGTTTGCCACACCACGCAGGCCTTGAACTAAGGGCAGTTTTGGGCTCTTGGTGAGACCCACGCCAGGCCGTACTGGCTACCAAAGCTCTGTTAGTGTTCTTGCGTAGTACTCGCTTGGAAGAAGTGCTGTGACCAACTTAACTTCCAAACTCTGTTGTGTATGTGCTTTCCAAACTCTGTAAATGCGGTTGAACAGTCGTGCGCAACACCTTGTTTTTTATTATATATATATATATATATATATATATATATATATACATATATATTGTTTATTTTTATTTATTTATTTATTTATTTATTTATTCATTCATTCATTTTTTTATTTCCGTTCACACACCCTCATGTTTTCGTTCATTAATATGGCGTAGCATGCTAAGCGATATGGCTCGGCTAACCTTGGTTTTACCATTGAATGCATTCTCTCAATCTTTCGCAATGATTCCTTCAGCAAGTTTAACAGACTCCAGAGCATCGTTGTGTTGGGCGTCAGTTTTGGTTCCAAAAGCCAGAGCTTCCAGCCCGCAGTTGATTCTTTCAAGTCGGTCGGCGCTGTACTGCAGCCTGGCTAATAACACAGCATCCTCAACGTCATTCCTTTCTTCTAGAGTAGGCGTTATTTCGGCGATCAGCGTCTGATTGAATTCGACAAGGTTTTTTTGAACAAGTTTGAGCCCGTTCATCTGCTTCGACACGTCCTCCTTGCTTCGGGATGAGCAATGCGGTCAAAGAATTGAATCCCGCTCCATGGCTCACCTCGTCGTGTCGCTTGACGTCCCGGGTCTCGGCATAATGTGGAAGAACGTCAAGGGAGTCAACGGAGGAGGCCGTAGTCTGGAAAAAGCAGATATATTTATACTATGTACAGAGAACCGTCTTCAAAGCCGCCATCTTGTCGCCTCGCCTAGTCGTGTTCTTCGTTTTTGTCTATGTGCCTGCTGAGCAGGGTTCCAGCGTCATCTTTGTCTTCCATGAAAGTTTCAACAGAGAAGTTTCTGCTCCTTCCACCCATCGAAGGGACCATGATCGTCGTTGGCGCTTGACTCGCGTGGAGTTCAAACCACTTATCTGTTTAAAACATATTAGCGACTAGAACAATAATCGATTAATTGGAAGGTTAATCTACCAATGGCCCAACTCGAGTAATAAAAATCCATTATTACTACTTGTAATGTACAAAAGTACACGGTAGCAACATTGGGGGGGGGTGCACGTCTACGAAAACTTAGTGAATGCAGGTAGCCACTCCTTCTGTCCGTCAAACGGGGCGGGTAAAATTGTATCAGTTATGCGCAATTCACAATAGCACATATACAACAAATGAGACTTAAGAGTATAGATGCGGCTGTCATACCAAACGATCAAAGTTCAGTTCTCGCATTTCCAGTGACGACTCGCCGTCATCTGTGCTGTGCACCTACCCCTTCTATGCCTGAACCTGTACGAACAGTTTGACGCTTCTTTTCTGCTTTGACTGCTCGCGTTGTTCGAGTGACGAACTCAACACTTCCATTTCAAGCCGACCCCTCTACAACAAGCGTTTAATGCTTCGATTTAAAACAAAAACACCCTAACAGCATGAGCGTGCGCTTCCAAGCAAGCAGCCATTGCTTAGGGCAGGCAAAACAGCTTATTAGGCACAAAATACTTTTTTTTCTGTTAGTGGTGGTAACTGTCCTAGGCAATATTTCCCTCTCTCCTTTTCGTCCACCAGACTTCTAATCTTCTTTTTGTCCCCTCGACAGCCCTGAAGTTAACTTCTCTGTGATACCCTAAAATCGTAGGGCTTCTGGAAGCCCAATATTCCTTTCATGTAGATTTAGATGGATACCCTCACATTCTAACACTATGTGCCGCATAGTTTCTGTTCTTCTCCGCAGACAACGCAAACCCTAATTTTGTGAATACTTCCCCACAAAACTCTTATTTTGCAGGCAACCTGCTCTAGCCTCAAAAAGCAAAGCACTGCCCTGAGAATTATCGTAGAAATGTTCCTTTCTGGTGTTCAATTTGTCAGCCCAATACACCTCTAACGACGTTTTAGCTTCCATTTTTCCCTCCATTTATTCGTTTCAATCTGCCTTGCCTGTTTTTTGGTTATCTTGGCTGTTTTGGGTTCTTCACTGTTATTTCCGTATTTCATTGCTAGCATTCTAGTCTTTCTTAACCACTGCGTGTCCACGCTTTTCAAGTATAGGTACCGAAAAACCTTAGCTGCCCACCTTCATTGATCCATTGCCCTCAACCCCATCTCAAAGCATATTTTACTCTGCGCTTCTCTAACTTCAAAGGACGCCGAGCCCATATCTCCCTGAACTGCTTCGTTAGTTGTTTTTCCATGCACGCCTAAGGCCAAACGTCCTACCGTTCTCTGGTTTACTTCAAAGCCTGATAGAACGTCTGATTTTAAGCAGAGTACAGCATTCGCAAACCCGAGACCCGGAACCATTACTCCTGTCCACATTCCTTTTACTACTTCATATCTGTTATACCCCCACAGAGCTCTATGCTTCATTGTAGCTGCGTTTCGATTTCCCTTACCCGTAATTTGTTCCTCGTGAGTTCTTATGTAGTTATCCCCTTCGTTTATCCACACTCCCAGATATTTATATTCCTTCACTCTGGGTAATTCGCCTTGTTGGATAGACACTACGTCAGTGTTAACGTCATTGAAAACCATTATTACTGATGTTTCTGCACTGAAATTTAACCCGAGGTCGGTGGCTTCCTGGCCACTAATATTTATTAGCCGCTGTATATCGGTTTGGTTATCAGCTACAAGAACAATGTCGTCTGCGTATAACATTCCCGGAATGCGCTGTTGTACCACTTCGCCTTGCAGCATATGGGTTAGGCTAAACCCTAGTTGACTTTCTTCCCGTTTCTTTTCCAACCCTGTCATGTAAAGCTCAAGGGCTCAAGGGCATCCCTGTTTCAGTCCCCGATGGATGTTGACATGCTGGGCGCATTTCTGTCCTTCCCATGTAATGGGTACTCTATTGTCTTTATAGATCGCCATAAGGAATTGTATTAACTCGTCATCTAATCTTTGGAGTTTCAGCATTCTCCACCGCCGTTCTCTGTTTATGTTGTCATATGCCCCTTTATTGTCCTAGAACGTAATCCATAGTGGTCTATTCTGTGTTTTCGCAATTTCAATGCATTGCCTTATCACGAACACATTGTCATCCGATCGCCTGTCTTGTCTAAATCCATTCTGCAGAGTCACAAGTATTTCATTTTCTTCCATCCATGCTTGAATTTCTGATTTCATCGCCTTCAATACGAATCTATACACCACTGACGTTACTGCGAGTTGTCTGTATGAATCAATATTGGCTTTGTCTCCTCTGCCTTTATAAGTTAAATTCATCCTACTTTCTAGCCAGTCCTCTGGTATTTGTTTGGTTTCTATCACCTTATTTATTGCCCTTATAAACGATTCCTTAGTTTTCGGTCCAAGCAGGTTTATCAGTTGCATTGGTATTCCGTCCGGGCACACTGCTGTCTGGGGGGAAACTTTTTGCTCTACTTTTTTTCAATCAAAGTTGCTGCAACTTATTTCCCTTTCCGCAGGCTTCTGTGGCGCTGATGTTATCGGTGAAGGTTTCCCTACAACTGTTGCCCTAAACTTCTCACTAATCACTCGATGAATATGCGCCAACGCGTGCTCCCCTTGTAAATGCTGCCCCTTCTCATCAATCAGGAATTTTTGATGGTTATTGTTTTTTGAGCTTAGTAATTTTACATGGTTCCAAAACTTCTTGAATGCGCTTTATTCCTCCTTACGTATTTCTGCCATCCATTGTTCGCTTTTCTGCTTGATCTTTGCTTGCACCATTTTCTAAACTTCTAGTTTTTTCCCACGGTAGATAGCCCATTTCTCCTTCACTACGTCCAGTTCCATACCAGTTCTTTTTGCTTTTCTATGTTCTTTCGACGCCTTTCTTCGATGGTCAATACCCTCTTTTCATTCCTTATTCCACCACCTTCTCGGCTTTCTCTTCCCTTTCCATGTGTTTCGTTGCTTTGCTTCATTCATCTTACCCTTTATGAACCCAATACTTTTCGTCGTAGTCCCAATTTTTGTCTGGGTATTTATTGATTTCACCTTCCAATCTATCGGCGATGATCTTTAACTGCTCATTGTTCAAATTAGTTCATCCTATTGTACCTATTTCTACATTTGTCCGGGTTGCGCCTCCAAAGCGCAAGCTAAGCCAGTTGTGGTCGCTCACTAAGCTGTTTGTTCCAGTTTCATCTATTCTCATTTCCCGGAGCCTTCCGTATACTGTCTCGTATACTAAACTGTAGTCTATGCTGGACTTTCTGGTACCGCATTTCCACGTTATTTGTCCGTCACAGTTGCTTTCCGTGTTTACTATTACAAGCCGGTTTTCCTGACATAGATCTATCACTAGAGAACCGTTGTGGTCTGTGTATCCATCCAAACCTTCTTTATGGGCAATCATATCTCCAACTACTATTATTTCGCCCGAATCTTGGAACTCGTTTATATCCCTTCTCAAACAGTTTACCATTTCCTCATTTTCCTCCATAGCACTACTTCCGGTCCACAGATACACCACTTCTACCCATGTATTTTTCCCCTCTATAGTGCCTCTAACCCATATAAGCTCTTTGCAGCTTTCATGCACTCTCTGGCAGTCGTTCCCTTGTTTAGTGAGCATGCCAACACCTCCCCCTTTCTTGATTCCTGTGGTCCTGTTGCAACCTTCCCAGACATAATTGTCTATGACAGGTGGAGCTTCTAGTACTCGGAGGTGAGTCTCGGCTAAAGCGTACAAGTCTATTCCTTCCCGTTCAAGTTGCTTTTTAATTTCCACCCTCTTATCAGGCTTTCTGCCTCCCTGCATACTTATGTAGCTTATTAAATATTTATTGTATTTGTTTTCCCTTTCCGCTTACGGGGTCTATTTTGGTCTTTACAAAATTGATTAATCACTTGATACAAAATTGATTAAATCGCTTCTGTCAACGTTCTCAGTTACGTCTGTAGGTTCTCCGTTTATCTCTAGGCCTGGCTGCCTCCCAGCATTGAATGTGCATGTGTCCCTTGCTTCCCCTTTGTCTCCTAGTTTGCCGTTCCTTAGCTGCGCGGGGCCCCCTAAAAAAGCTACCGCTCTCCCACCTAAGCGCCACCTCACCTTGTTTCCTAGCCTGGGACTGAAGTGAATCCCGTCCCACTGAAAAGCTTGCCTATGTCTGATGCTTCCCACTACCCTGTTCACGTCTACCACTTTAAGCCAAAGTTCCCTGCCGCACCTCACGATCTCGCTGTTAGCAGCGAGTACTGCCCGTCCGGTGTGCATGCCCTGCTTCATCACCTCCGGCACGGTGCAGACTGCAATGAGCACATTTGGGGCCGTCGCCCGCAGGTCCTTTACCCTCTTCGCTATCTCCTGTCCTACTTTTCCCTCCTCTCCCTTCACAACATCGTTAAGCCCCACGGCAATCACCACAAGCTTTCTAGCTTTATTAGACAAAGCCAGCTGCTCCTTCGGTGCAGTCATCAACGTATGCATCGCTTGATCTGGGAAACACCCCACCTTCACACGCTTATCCCCTTTACCCTCTCCACAATGGCAGCGCTGCTCCTCTTCATGTTAGAGTCACCCGCAATGACTACCATGCTATCATTGGCCACGTGCCGCTCTTTACTGGTACCCAGATTATCGACTGGTTCTGCTGCCCTATCTTGCAGCACGTGGGAGTAGCTGTTGCCTTTCGTTGGTTCCACCCCGGTGTAATCTCGGTGCATGCCTCCGCTTCGCTGCATGGGCCGAGGTGTTCGTCATTTGTTGGTGAAATGACGCTCCTTTCTAGCTTCCTCTCAGCTGCTTCTAACTTTCCCTGAACGGCCGTCCGTTAATCGCGTTCGTTACTTAGCGCTGTCTCCAGTTCTGCAACTTGCTTAGCTAACCCCGAGTTATCCGCTTCTACGCGTTCTAGCCGCGACACCACTAAGCATAACCGACACGTACCTGCGCCTTCGTCTGTCCGGAAATAAACCCCTCCACGTTGCAGAGAAACAGAAAAACCCCTGGCCTGCGACATAGGAACCGGACACTGAAGTTTGCCCGCTACTGCAGCGCCACCTCTCGCCGCCGCTTAGCAACTTTGTGTCAGTGGATGCTGTGACCGGCCGTTCAGGGCACGTGAAAACACGCGCGCTACATGCGGTTTGGTGCTCCTTGGCTGACGTTTTTAAAGAAACAGTTATAAGGGCAACGTGAAGTGTCCGAAAGCATCGATATGCTGCACAGAAGAATTTGTGGCAGCGCCGCTATTGCTGCGTGAAGGACTGCCACAATCGCGAAGGGCAGCCTGGCATCGTTTTGTACAGGTTTCCCGGGAAGCCGTGGGATGAGGAGCGTCGCAAGAAATTGATGTCTGCAGTACGAATAGTCAAGCAAGTAAAAAAGCCATGGTATTTTTGTCACTGGAAGGAGTCAAATTCTGAGTACGATTACCATTTATGCGCAGCGCAGACCAGAATGGCTGTAAAACTAAAACATTTGGTTCAGTGTTTCATACAAGTGCTAGACGGCGATATTTGCGAATCTCATGGCGTAGTTTTTGCATAACACAAGGTATTGAGGTTTCCGCCAGTATTGTTTTATCAGCATGTAACCCTTTTTTTTCACCGACATTCCCGCACCGACTGTACGTCAAACGGCGGCACAAGAATAATCTGACAACACTTCGCGGGTGGTGCCAAAAGCAATGTCACGACGCATCCCGCCTACGGCCCTGCTTTGTTCTCCGAAGTGTAAAGAGTTCGGCAACGCATTCCAAGCGAGAGCTCGGCAAGATGTCAAAAGCAAGGTGGCATTCACACGCGGTATTTGATTCCTTTAATGCGTTTTGGGTACTCCTACTGTTGAGATTGTTTTTTACCAGAGGAATGGAGCAGGAGGAAATACTTTTATGGAGAACTCTGAACGGCCTGACATATTGTATCACAATTAGCCGCTAAGACGACTCTAACATTACTCACAAGAAAGAAGCCGAAACTAAACCTAATCTTCGCGAACAACCCGCAGCCCGATTCGCTGTATCAGCAGATTTTACACTGCGTAGAACATGGTTTTGTTGACTTTGTCATCAGCTAATAACCTTTAGAATGCGTTGGTAATCAGTGACAACACCAACGGAGCTGAAAAAGCGCCGCAGAAAAAGTAACTGTAGTGTGGGGGCGCGAACTGAGAAAAGAACACAAACACGCCCTTGTCGTGGAGCGCAGTTGTATACGCTGAATCCACTCTATGTGGCCGTGATACACGAAAAAAATTGGTCCTGACTAGGAGAGAAGCGCTGTAAATACGCTTCCCTTGCTGAAACTGACAATTCGCAACGATGTCCGTCCCGCCAATTTTTTTCACGGCGTACGCGTCCCCGGAAACTTATAATTTATGTTCCTTGTCGCAAACGCGATGCCGAAACTAGTAGTCCAGCTACGTGATTGTCCGGGATGCGCACAGAAGGACTTGATACAGGAAACTATTCGCCGGAACACTTTTTGAGCACGAGACAAGTTTCACAAAAAAATTGCAGGATCGCAAAAACAAACTACCAAGATGTGATGAACGTATTAACGCGCGGCCGCCGTCTGGCTCTCACCGACCCAAAGTTTGCTCAAGCTTCCGCGGGGCTGCGCTGGGTCCAGACCGAAAGGTCTGGAGATAGATGGGGACAAGCTGAAATGGAAAAGAGCAGAGGAAAAGGTCCCCAAGAATACCGCGGCAGGCACGGATGGGATACCGATGGAGTTGATTAACCAGTTAGGACCAAAGAGCAAGGGAAAGCTACTGCAAGCCATCAGAACAAGGATAGAAGAAAAGGCAATACCAGCCGCGTGGCAAATGAGCAGGATGAACTTAGTGTACAAGGGCAAAGGAGTCAGGACAAACCCAAGCTCGTATAGGCCAGTAACCGTCACGTCAGTGCTGTACAGGTTAGCAATGCAGGCAGTGAAGTTCGAACTAGAGCAGTGGGTGGAAGAAAATAGGATATTAGGGGAGCTTCAAAATGGGTTTCGAAAGGACAGAAGACTAGACGACAACTTATTCGTGGTAAGCCAATGCATAGAGGTGGCGAAAATGCAAAACCGACCTTTGTGGTTAGCCTTTCTGGACATTAAAGCGGCTTATGATAATGTAGACAGGGAGCGGCTTTGGAGTATCCTGGAGGACGAGGGAGTTGGGGCAGAATTCATTAGCTTACTCAGGGAGCTATACCGGGAGAACCAAGTGCAAATAGTGTGGGAGGGGGTAACATACAATAGGCCTGTATACACCTACAAGGGTCTGAAACAAGGATGTCCTCTCTCTCCGCTGCTGTTCATGATCTACATGACGGGGTTAGAAAGGAAGCTAGAAGTCAGCACGATGGGGTTCGACTTATCCTACATGAAAAACGGGCAGGTAGTGGAACAACGGGTTCCGGGACTAATGTATGCAGACGACATATTGTTGATGGCGGACAACCGGATAAGTATGCAGGGCTTGATGGATATATGCGGTGAAGAAGCGACGCACCTAGGGCTATCCTTTAGCAGAGAAAAATCGGGGATCATGGTCTTTAATGACGGCGAGGAGCACAAAACAGTATCAGTACAGCAAGTAGAAATACCATTGGTGAAAGAGTATAAATATTTAGGAGTATGGCTGAACAACAGCGAAGATTACACGCAGGCGCATGAGGCTCACCTTAAGACGAAAGGAAGACGGAACGCGGCTATAATGAAGCATAGAGCCCTCTGGGGATACAGCAAATACGAGGTGGTAAGGGGAGTCTGGAAAGGGGTCACGGTACCAGGATTAACTTTCGCTAATTCGGTTCTGTGCATGAAGTCAGAGACCCAAGCGGGCCTGGAAGTAAATCAGAGGGCGGTAGGCAGATTGGCCCTAGGGGCCCACAGTAAAACTACAAATGAAGCGGTACAAGGGGATATGGGCTGGTCGTCTTTCGAGGCGAGGGAGGCGCAGAGCAAGATAAAGTTCGAGGAGCGACTTCGTGACATGGAGGACGAAAGATGGGCCGCGAGGGTGTTTAAGTACCTGTATTTGAGGAGCGTGGACACGCGGTGGAGACGGAGGACCAGACAGCTGACCAAGCGGTACGGAAAGTCGGTAGGGGAAAGCGGGGTTTACACAACAGTTAAAAAGCAGGTAAAGGCAGCAGAGACGACGAAGTGGGCAGAGAGAATGGAAGCGAAAAAAACCCTGGAGACTTATAGGACAGAGAAACGGGAAATTAAGAAGGAGGGATTCTATGACAATACGAGAGGCAGTGCGTTGCTCTTCGAGGCACGGGCAGGGTGCCTGAGAACCCGGGCATACACGGGTAGCTACAGGCAGCAGGATGAAACGTGTGCATGCTGCGGCAGTGATCGAGAAACTATAGAACATATTGTCAGGAGCTGCACAGAGATACGGCCACCGTGGGGTGAGGGGGAAACGACGCTGGCGGAGGCTTTGGGATTTGGGGCGAGGGGGAACCTCAACTTCAAGGCCATAGAGGTGGCGAAGAGGCGACTGGAGTGGTGGTGGAGGAAAAGCAGGGAAGGGATGGGTACGCAGGTTGAGTAATCATGCGGACGAGAATTTAGAACAGCGAGGGGAGAAAAAAGGGGGGTGGGGGCGAGGAGATTAAAACAGAAAAGAGGGAGAAATGGGAGGGAGGAAGCAAATCTATAGGTTAACCTGGGAGTAGGGCATGTAAACGTAATAAAACAGGCAAGTCGATTGCTGACAACCGACGCCCCGATTCAAAGGGAAAGCCACTAATCATCATCATCATCATCATCGTCACGCCCTCTGAGCACTGACCAGTCTCTATACGCCTCGAGCGCTGCCTGTAGGGGCGCAACCGGGATCCCTTTAGCGGCCCGTTTCGGAAGCCGTGGCGGGAGTTTTGGGCCCGCTCACCACTGTCGCCGTTGCCTTTGCGGCCCGTTCGCGACTGATATTTTCCGTCTGTATGCGTTAGAATTGCACATTTATGTGGAGCAGTCACTTTTTTTGCCAATGTTGTGTATATACGAGAGTTTAAATGCTTCTGACGCCATGTTAGTGTGGTCCATTCGGCCCGCATAAACAGGTGTGTGTCACAGGCCGGCCTCGCGAAACCCGCATATGAATGGAGCTTATTGTAATTCCACGGCCCTGAAATCTGCTAACAGTACCTCCGTAAGCAGAATTTGTTCAGACACTCATGGTACGCAAAACAGTTTCGTGTGCTTACGTAATCTAGCGGAGCACAGCTCGACAGTTACGCTTCATTTCTCAGATATTGATCACTACCCCAAACAAGCCAATGTGGCATACATTTCACGGTCATTTTACGACATAAGTATGATGGATAACGCAAAATTATATGCTGGAATAAGCACACGACAAAGAATATACTGATGGGTCATCTTGTCGCGAGGTGAGCACTCGCAAACGTTCATCATATGCTATATATATATATATGCTCCGCTTATATATCCGCGTCCACGACAAAACGCTTTCCTCGAAACACTTTCATATGACATAGCCAGCTTTCAGAATCTAGCAAAAAAGTGAAATCATGAGGCCTTATCTTCCAACGACACCTTTTATCGCTTGTGACTACGTATACACTTACTATATACTTTAAACAATGCGTCCGCCGAGTGATCAGCTGTTCGTTAAAGTCGAAAAACTAAATAAAAGTAAACACGCAGCTTGTGTGTGTGTGATTACTAAAACACCCATTCTTTGATTTCGTTCCGCATTTGAACACAACGATCATTAAGCGCCCTCCTCCTCTCCCGTACCCCACGCATGTCTTGCGAAATAGCAGTGCTTTCGCATCTAGTATTTTGGTAAGTTCTACCTGGCTTAAGTTTCGACGAACTTCTTTAGCATTTTGGAAGCTATACTGGGTATTTCTAAAGTTTCGAACGAGCTATTTCGTTTCTCCTTTAGTTGCAGATCATTTATTTTTCCGTGTTTTCATTAACCCACATTGCTTCTTGCTATATGGTGTTAATAGGAACATATTTCAGGACGCAGAGCCTTCTAACATACTTGACATTTTCGCGTTGTCTCTATCCCCTTAAAAGGCACACGTCACTGTCAGGTATTAGGTAATCACATTCCCGAATTATATTTTTTCTACGACATATATATTCGAAGCAAAGCCGCATTCGTTGTGCGCGCTGCAAAACAAAACCAATCTCTCACCAACCTCTCCCATCGCCTCTCACAGAGGCGATAAAAGAATTCACTTCCACCTTACGTATTTGGAGGTGACAGTGGTGATATGCTGCTACCGTCGCTGACACCCGTAAGAGCGGCAAAGAAGCGCGCACTCCGCGTCCCCGGATAGCTCTTGTTGGCTTTCAAGAGCTCTATCAGGACGCATCTGTTTTTTGAAGTGCCCTAAGCGTACTATTTGCCTACAGACATCAACATACGAAGTTGTTTAGGGCGCCGAACGGCAAACGGAAGTGAAACAGAACCAAACTACTGCATGAGCCAATACCAGCTGCACAGCGGACATCCCGTAAGCGCATCAGAGAACCGGCGGCAGGCAGCGCAGCGATCGCGAAGCTCGAGTCGTATATCGAAGGCCGCCAAAGAGGAGTAAGGAGCCGCCTCCCTACCCGGGACAGAGCGCGCACCCTTTGGCGCACCGTCCACGGT